>NC_057797.1:180672330-180858413 GCF_018294505.1 Triticum aestivum | reverse complement strand
CGGGCCGCGTGGGCCGGCGTGGCTGCGGGTGGCAGCATGCCACGTGGCGGCCCCTGGTTGGCTGCGGGCGGCGGCGGCGATGTGTCCGATTTAGGCGGCGGACATGTCCGTCGGCGGCAGGGCGATTTTAGGGTTTCGGGGGAGAAGGAGATCCGGATTTCGGGGGGGTTCTATTTATAGCCATAGAGGGAGCTAGGAGAGTCCAAATGAGGTGCGGTTTTCGGCCACGCGATCGTGATCAAATGCTCTAGATGATGGATAAGGTTTAGGTGGGTTTTGGGCCAAATTGGAAGGGTGTTGGGCTGCAACAGACACAAGGCCTTTTCGGTCCCTCGGTTAACCGTTGGAGTATCAAACGAAGTCTAAATGGTACGAAACTTGACAGGCGGTCTACCGGTAGTAAACCAAGGCCGCTTGGCAAGTCTCGGTCCAATCCAGAAATGTTTAATCCCCACACACGAAAGAAAGGTAGAAATGACCACCGGAGGAGAACGAAGCGCCGGAATGCAAAACGGACAACGGGGAAAATGCTCGAATGCATGAGATGAACACGTATGCAAATGCAATGCACATGATGACATGATATGAGATGCATGACAATGATAACAACACATGGAGACAAAGACCCGAACCCGAGAAAATAAAATAACTTAAGGCCCGAAACGGCAAGAGTTGGATTACAAATTGGGTAAGTCATATCCGGGGTGTTACAACACTCCACCACTAAGAAAGGATCTCGTCCCGAGATCTAGGACTGAAAGAACACCGGGTACTCAGAACAGAGGTGATCCTTGCGTTCCCAGGTAGCTTCACGGTCGGAATGGTGTGACCACTTGACTTTGAGAAATTTGATTGACATGTTGCCAGTCTTGCGTTCGGTCTCTTCAAGAATAGCAACTGGGTGCTCACGATAAGAGAGATCTTCTTGGAGCTCAATGTCCTCGAAGTTGACGGTGCGGTTAGGAGTCTTGAAGCACTTTCGGAGCTGAGAGACATGGAACACGTCATGAACATTTGCAAAGTTTGAAGGAAGCTCGAGTTGATAGGCGAGGTCGCCTCTCTTGCTGACAATCTTGAAAGGTCCCACGTATCTGGGGGCAAGCTTCCCTTTGATACCGAAGCGGCGAGTACCTTTCATAGGAGAGACGCGGAGGTAAACATGATCTTCGATCTCGAAAGCCAAATCACGGTGCTTACTGTAAGTGCATCTAGTGCCACCCCTAGTTGGTTTTGGAGTATTGACGACAAACCTAGTTGAGGGACTAATGTGTTTGTGAGAATTGCAGGATAACACAGGTAGAAGTCCCTCATTGATTCGGTTTTCCTACCAGAGATGACCCCTAAAAATGTATGAAGACATTGAAGTCAAAGGTGGTATATGAAGATATTCACATTGAAGACTATGACAAGAGAATACACCACATGAAGCCTATGGAGCTCGAAGACTTAGATCTTTCGTAGTTCTTTTTCTTTTGTGTTGAGTCATAGGGACCACCGTACTGTTAAGTGGGGTCCAAGAGAACCAGTCAGAATGACTGAAGTGCCTAAACCAAAACCTATGTCTTCGAGTGAAGACTATGAGAGCGAATCTTGTCCAGAGTCGGACAAGTCAGCTTTGCTTGTAGCCCAAGTAAAGTTGCCGTGTGAGTTTGAAATCTGACCGTTGGAACACGTGTCAGTTCCTTAGTGACCCAGGGTCATTTCGGACAAATCAGGTCGGGTTGCCTAGTGGCTATAATAGCCCACCCCCTACAACCATAAATGGTTGGCTGCTCAGATTGAGAGTACTGGGTGTCCGGGACTGTGTGTCCTAAGGTTTAAATACCTAGCCACCCTAACCAGACGTACAGTCGTCACAGCAACTGGAACTGGTCCAACAAATCATTGTCTTCAGCGTGTCACTGGTTTCATCTTCCCTTCCCTTTACTTACTGTTACTCCTTGTGAAGTCATTGTATGATTGCATTATCTTTTGTCTTCACTGAGTGACTGCGTGTTCTGTTTGGCTTCATAATATCTTCCTACCTGATCCTTACTACCTAGCTGCTATTAAGTCATTGTGCTTTCACTCTATTGAATACTTGACTATGGCTTTCCTAGTGTAGTCTACCTTCCGCTGCATGGTAATAGGTTTATTTCTATCGTTTGTCTTCATAACTTCCACGTTTTGAAGACTTTCATAAAAATCGCCTATTCACCCCCCCCCCCTCTAGTCGATATAACGCACTTTCAATTGGTATCAGAGCAAGGTGCTCCCTTGTTCTGTGTGATTCGGTTTAACCACCTGGAGTTTTAGCTATGTCGACTGCAGGGATAATTAAAGTCTCCACTGCGTGCCCCGTCTTCGATGGAACTGAATATCCCTACTGTAAGAATAAGATGCGCATGCATCTTGAAGCCATTGACGTCGACCTATGGTATGTCATCGAGAACGGCGTTCCCAAGGCTGGAGAAGGTGTCACTGCTGCTGATGTCAAGAAATTCGTTCAACTGGACTCTACTGCCAAAAATATCATCTGTGGTCATCTGACCAAAGGACAGTATGGCCGTGTGAGTGCTTTGAAGACATCTAAGCTGGTCTGGGACTGGCTCTCCAAGGTCAATGAAGGCATCTCAACCCAGAGAGATCAGAGAATCAGTGTCCTTCGCAACCGCTTCAACCGCTTCAAGCGAAATGACAATGAGAATGTCCAGCACACATTTGACCGACTCACTGACATCACAAATGAGCTTCAAGCCCTCGGCGCTACTGAGATCACCAAACATGAAGTCGTCAAGATGCTACTGAGATCACTTGATAGTTCGTTTGACATCCTAGCCCTGATGATTCAAGAACGTCCTGATTTCAAGACACTCGATCCATCTGACATACTTGAGAGGCTCAACACACATGAGTTTCGGCTTTCTGAGAAAAGAGATATCTACGGTCCAAACTATGGGCGAACTCGTGCCTTGAAGGCAAAAGCTGTCTCCTCATCTGGAGAAGAATCAGACAGCAGTTCTGATGATCCCGAAGACATTGGAAGGGAACTTGCTATGCTCGTGAAGAAGTTCCAAAAATTCACCAAGAAGAAAGGCTTCAGAAAGTCTTCCTGATCAAGATCAAGGAATGATGAAGCTTCTTCTCATGACTACAAGAAGAAAACATGTCACAAGTGCAAGAAACTTGGCCACTTCATCTCTGAGTGTCCACAGTGGGACAATGAGAACGAAAAGAAGAAGAAGAGCAAGGAATATGACTCTGACGACAAGAAGAAGAAGAAATACTCAAAGTCTTCTTCCAAGTCTTCCTCAAAGTCTTCATCACACAAGAAGAGCTCATCTAGCAAGGCACATGTGTTTGTTGGCAAGGAAATGGATTCAGAGGAGGAGTCCGCTTCTGAGGAGGCGGAGGTGGAGTCTGAGGAGGAGTCCGACTCAGGCGTCGCAAGTCTGGCTACAGCATACATTGCCAAGTCCATCTTCAATACTGAAGACAATGACCTCGTCACCGACACCGATGCAAATGACAAGGACTACTCCACTTCTACCTACTGCTTCATGGCATGCGGTGCCAAGGTAAACACACGCACTACTCACTATCAAACATCTAGTGACGATGACTCTGATTGTGATTCAAAACCCAGCTACAGAACACTTGCTAAAATTGCAACTGAATAACAGAAAGCTATGGAACATATTCAAAAAATGTTAGACAGAAGCGATGATCTGTTAGGTGCTGAAATGACTCGATCTGAATCCTTAATTGAAGACATAAAAAATCTTCACGTTAAGTATCAGGAACTTGAAAGTCGTCATGAAACTCTCTCAACAACTCATGAAAAGCTTTCCTATGATTATCTTCAAAGGAAGCAAGATCTTGAGAAATTGAGAGCGGTTCATGAAGATCTTCAAAAGGAAAACGAGTCACTTCGCGCCAAACAGATCAGTCCAGCTCAGGAAGGATTTGAACCACCATGTCTTAAATGCATTGAGCGTGATAATGCCTTCTGTTGCTGAATGTTCTACTGCTACTACTGTTGCAATATCTTCAACTGTTGATGTGGTAACTAACCCCTCTGCTGAGGATACCACTGCTATTGCTGATGAGAATGCTAGGTTTAAGACATTGCTTGAAACAGGGATGTACAAAAGTCTTAAAGGGCATCAGACACTATGTGATGTCCTCAAAAAGCAGATACTGAACCAAAACCCGAGGAAAGAGGGTGTTGGGTTCGTAAGGAAAATGAATGCTGATGGCTCTTACTGGAAACCTGAGCAGTACCCCAAAACCATGTGGGTTGCTGCAAAGGAACCTTCAGCAGACCCATCCAATCTATCTGGCTTCACTTGTGCTAACCCCATTATCATTGATGAATCCTTTGATGCAAACTATATACTGTTTAAGAATCAGAATGGTGAAATGTTTGCCGGGTACATTGGTACTAACTGCAGGAATGGACCGCCTATGAAGAAGATCTGGGTTCCGGAAAGGTGTCTGGAGAATCTTCCTGTGAATGTCATCATGACACCTCACGTGAAGAAGACAAACCTCAGACCAAAGGCTTCATACGGTCCAAAGGCTTCATACAGACAGAGGACTCACCTGAGTTGCACTAACGCAAATGTTTTGCAGGGAAACCATACTCAGGCATATGAATATGAGAGCGGTTCATCAAACTGCCATGTTCATAAGACCAAGAACTATTCTGCTTATTCTTATGAGTACTATTGTCCGCCTGCAAGACTGTTTGCTAGGGCTCCAAAGCCAAAATTCTCAGATGCTGCACTTAGACTTATTGCTTCTCAGCCACCCTTGAAGTTGTGGGTGGCTAAGAAAGCTTAACTCTCTTTTGCAGGGAAAGGTCTCCAGCAGAAAACCAAAATCGTCTGACGCCATTGCTGGGGACCTTAAACATCTTGTAGGGCGCAAGATTAAATGCCCGAATGGTCTTACTATGTACTTCGTTCCTGAATCGCTTGCTACTCTCCCTATTAGTCCTAACCTGGATCTAAGCTTTCATAACCCATTGGTTCGACAAATGTTTTTGCTTCACAATGCTCTTGGTGAAGCCTATCCCCCTAACTGCACTGTAGGGTACGACACCAGCGTCTTCAGAATGGATTATTGATAGTGGGTGTACAAATCACATGACTGGCAAAAGAAGCCTTCTTATGGACTCAACCTTACGTCCATCCGACAAGAGCCACATCACATTTGCTAACACTGGTAAAAGTAAGGTATTGGGTCTAGGTAGAGTTGCAATCTCAAGGGATCAACACATGGATAAAGTCATGCTTGTTGAATCCCTTGGCTTCAACTTAATGTCTGTCTCAATGCTTTGCGATTTGAACATGATCGTAATATTTGGAAAATATCGTTGCCTTGTACTAATGGAATCTGACAAGTCTCTAGTATTTGAAGGGTATCGAAAAGATGATTTGTACGTGGTAGATTTCTCAGCAGGACCACAGCTTGCCGTATGTCTTCTAGCAAAAGCTTCAGAATGCTGGCTCTGGCATCGGAGGCTTGGGCATGCTCGCATGAGGAACCTCCACACCCTTGCGAAGAAGAAGCATGTCATAGGCATCGAGGGCGTCAAGTTCAAGAAAGATCACTTATGCGGTGCCTGTGAAGCAGGGAAGATGACGAGGGCCAAACATCCCTCAAAGACAATCATGACCACTACTTGACCCTTCGAACTGCTTCACATGGATCTTTTCGGTCCCACTCATTACTCAACTCTTAGTACTACTGCTTGCCTTTATGGCTTCGTTATTGTTGATGATTATTCTAGATATACTTGGGTGCACATAATCCTTTACAAGACTGAAGTGCAGGATGTCTTCAGACGCTTCGCCAATCGAGCTATGAACAATTTTGGCGCCAAGATAAAGCACATCAGAAGTGACAATGGCACTGAATTCCAGAACACTGGCCTTGATACATATCTTGATACCTTGGGCATCACACATGAATTCTCAGCCCCGTACACGCCACAGCAGAATGGCATCGTTGAAAGGAAGAACAGAACACTCATTGAGATGGCCAGAACGATGCTAGATGAATACAAGACCCCAAGAAAATTCTGGCCTGAAGCCATTGATACTGCATGCCATACAATCAATCGTGTCTATCTTCACAAGCTTCTGAATAAGACATCTTATGAGCTCCTTACTAGTAAGAAGCCAAATGTCAGTTACTTCAGAGTATTTGGCGCAAAGTGCTGGATCAAGGACCCACATCACACCTCAAAGTTTGCACCAAAAGCACATGAGGGTTTTATGCTTGGATATGGAAAGTATTCGCACTCCTACAGAGTCTTCAATCTCTTTCATTACAAAATAGTTGAAGCAGTGGATGTGCGGTTCGATGAGACCAATGGTTCACAAAGAGAGCAACTGCCAAATGTGCTAGATGAAGTTCCATCCAGTGAATCAATCAAGCTGATGGGAACTGGAGAAATTATACCTTCTGCTGCTCATCCTGAAGAAGAACTTATCATCTCAACACCTGATCAACATGAAGACAATGCTCAGCCTGAAGACATTCCTTCTAACAACGACAATGATCAGCAAGAGCAAAGTCTTCGCCCTGTACATCCTCGCGTTGCCAATGAAGTGCAGATTGAAAGAATAATTGATAGCATCAATGCACCCGGTCCACTCACTCGTTCAAGGGCAACTCAGCTAGCAAATTTTTGTGGGCACTTTGCATTTGTCTCAATAACAGAACCCAAGAAAGTTGAAGAAGCCTTCATGGAACCTGAATGGATTCAAGCTATGCAAGAAGAGCTTCAACAGTTCGAGCTGAGTAATGTATGGGAACTAGTTAAGCGTCCCGATCCACGGAAGCACAATATAATAGGCACCAAATGGATATACCGCAACAAGCAAGATGAGCATGGTCAAGTTGTCAGAAACAAAGCCCATCTGGTTGCTCAAGGATATACTCAAGTGGAAGGCATTGACTTTGATGAAACATTTGCTCCTGGCTAGACTTGAAGCCATACGCACATTGCTAGCCTATGCAAATCATCATAACATACTTCTATATCAAATGGATGTGAAGAGTGCTTTTCTCAATGGAAAGATTGAAGAAGAAGTGTATGTTGCACAACCGCCTGGCTTTGAAGATCCAAAACATCCTGACATGGTACACAAGCTCAACAAGGCACTGTATGGCCTCAAACAAGCCCCTCGGGCCTGGTATGACACACTCAAATACTTCCTGAAGAGCAAAGGCTTCATACCTAGTTCCCTAGACCCCACTCTCTTCACGAAGACATATGATGGTGAACTATTTGTGTGCCAAATATATGTGGATGACATTATCTTCGGCTGCACCAATCAGAAGTACAGTGAAGAGTTTGGATATATGATGCAAGAGCGATATCAGATGTCCATGATGGGAGAGCTGAAGTTCTTCCTCGGTCTTCAAATACGACAACAACGCAACAGCATCTTCATATCTCTAGAGAAGTATCTCAAAGATTGCCTGAAGAAGTTTGGTATGCAAGACTGCAAAGGCTTCATAACACCAATGCCAGCCAAACATCATCTGGGTCCCGACGACAATGGTAAAGAGTTCGATCAAAAGGTATACCGCTCCATGATTGGTTCTTTACTTTATCTATGTGCATCTAGGCCAGATATTATGCTTAGTGTTTGCATGTGTGCTCGATTTCAAGCAGCACCAAAGGAGTCGCATCACTTAGCTGTGAAGCGAATTCTTCAATATTTGGCTCACACCCCAACTCTAGGATTATGGTATCCAAAGGGCTCAGAGTTTGATCTGGTTGGATTCTCGGATGTTGATTATGCTGGTGACAAAGTTGATCGCAAGTCTACATCAGGCACATGTCACTTTCTGGGACGATCACTTGTATTTTGGTCTTCAAAGAAGCAAAACTGTGTATCTCTCTCCATTGCTGAATCTGAATACATTGCTGCTGGATCTTGTTGCGCTCAGCTTCTGTGGATGAAGCAAACACTCAAGGACTATGGCATTCATCTGAAGCAAGTGCCACTTTACTGCGACAACGAAAGCGCCATCAAGATTGCCAACAACCCAGTTCAGCACTCGAAGACAAAGCACATTGAAATTCGTCATCACTTTCTCAGAGATCATGTTGTGAAAGAAGATATTGATATCATACACATCAATACTGAAGAGCAATTGGCAGATATCTTCACCGCCCTTGGATGAGAAGAGATTTTGCAAGTTACGGTGTGAGCTAAATATCCTGGAATCCTCAAATGTCCTGTGATCAGGCACACATCCTAACCCTAATGCATATTGATGACTTAGATGTGCAACACACAAAGTAAAGTATATCTTCAATCAATGAAGACATGCATTCTAAGTGTGAATACATTAATGTGGAATTTGACTTCGGAGCGCCATGATAATTGTGCGCCGTGTCTAGGTCTAATACTTCCTATACAGTGGGTAACGCCACCACCAAATGTTCTATTTTGAAGTGTTTCACTCATGGCGTTACCTTGCAATGTCTTCACATTTGGTTTGGCTTCGATCTCAACATATCTTCATGATTATCTTCACTATGTTGATTATATATATATATATATATATATGTTTGGTGTTCTGTCCTCTACAGCATTCACTTATAGCTATGTCTTCATTGTTGAATCTTTTGGACTAAGTGAATGTGATCGGACCCTAACCTCTCTATGCTTTCTATCTCAAACTCTATCTCTCCAAGTCATATGCATTCTATTGAAACTGTCAAATGTCTTCTCTGCGTCCTTGTCAGCAGAAGATACAGAGACAACCATTAAGTCCGTTTTCAATGCTCATTCATCCACATGATATACGGAGAAGTAGGAACGACCACCCGACAATTCAGGCGTGCGTGGGACGTGGAACAAACCCCAAAATTCCGCATAATGGCCACGTGTTCCTCAGATGCGAATCGCCAGGGGCACCTATGTAATAGCACAGTGCCGCCCATGTACCTATAAATACACACTTCACAGCGGTCATTATCTCTTCTTCCACTCCCGCACGAACCCTAGCGCCACCGCTAGCCCTCGACGATGCCGGCGACGAAGCGCTTCGCTGCCGCAACCTCTCCGACGCCGTCTTCACGCCGACCGTGGACATCGTCCTCTCTGCCGTCGCCGTAGGTGTCCTCCGTCGCCAAGTTAGGGCATGGAAGATCGAACTGCTCGGCCTCATTTTCCACTTCGTCTAGCAGTTCTTAGTGTGGTAAATAAAACTTCCTTTTTACAGCACCGTTGATCCTATGGATTTGTCACTTTCTACCACAAGCAGTTTCTGTTCACACAAGTTAGATCTCTCTCATACTGCATCTCTTAACATGCCTAGTATATTCACTTATGCTTCACAAAGTAGTTAGATTCCTCACTTGTACCGATCTGTGGATTCGTACAAATCTGGAACCAACTCCTTATCTATGAATGAATGTCTTCGCACGATGAGGTCAATGTCTTCTAAACTGATTTATCTTCAAAATCTTCTGAGAATGCATATGACCTCTTCCCCTTCCCTCGCACCTTAATGCTGTCATAGGTACATGTCCGTGGGAGAATCCTTTGGTTCTCATAGTCTGCATTCATTTGCAGAATTCTTACAGCATCACATAAATTCTCCCGAAGCCAGTTCCTGTTGGTCCAGCAAGAGAAAACCTTTGAAGCCTTTGAACGTGTTGAAGCCTTTCAAGTTAAAGTTTATGGCTTCAGAGAAAGCAGCAAGGAAGGGTGGCAGACATCGTCGTGGCGGAACATCCAGAGATCTGCTAGATGAACTCTCAGAACTGTACAAGACAGATCCTGAAGAGGATTACAATCAGTGGAAGACCCGAATCCAATGGATTCGAAGATATTGGGCAGAACAATGGTTCAAATACCGATTTGTAACCCAAGAATATGCTGAGAAAAATGCCATCAAGAGACCATGGGGAGACATCCAATACAAGAATCTTCTACCCAGGTCCAGAGATGAAGCCATTGCTCAAGGCTTCTATCCCTGCATGGTCCGTGGGCCACAGACAGCTGATGCACACCCATCGTCACTACTATGGTGTCGTGACGACAATCTGTTCAAGCGCAACTTTCAGTTTGCCCAGAACTCAGCGAAGCAGAACAAGAAGACTTTGGGGTTAGACTTCAACCCTGGTCCCTCAGCACCAAGGGCAGATGGCACACGTGATGCAGAACCCAATGTCATCGGTCCATTCTACAACCTTGAAGGCCTCATCACCCGCATCTTAGTTCAAGGGACTGCAGTGAATGAGCCTGCAGCTGCAGCTGAATCAGATGAAGCGCCTGCAGCACTGAAGACAAAGAAGCTGAAGAAGGCTAAAGCTTCAAACCCTGCCCCTTCACCAAAAATACCACGGGCGAAGCCACTGGCAACTGCACCTCCTGAAGACAGTGTACAGTCCGAAGACTTATCTCGCATCTCCAAGCCCCAGAAGGTCAAGATGCCTCTGCCACACACCGGCCAAGAGCTAACAGCTGCTGCCATTCTGCGCAATGACGACATTGATCTATCAAGTGATGAAGATCTTGCAGATGACGCTCTTGAGCAACTCATCAAGAGCAAAGAAGAAGCAGAAATCTTCAATGATCTGCCTCTCTTTGACGTAACCATCATACACAACTTCATTGACGAGTGGTTCGACACGCCAAACATCAGCTTTGAAGATCTGCAGCTACCAATTGGCCTCAGTGTCGCCTTCCAAGGCGCAATTGCTTCAGAACTAGCTATCGCCCAGCGCATTGTTGAACTGAAGCAAAAGATTGACTATGAAAAGGCTCAGTTCAAGAAGCATATGGCCAAGCTCAGCGTGCAGGAAGTGAAGAACTTCAAGATCATGATGCACGAGCTCAAAGAAGCCTTTCTGAAGAAACGTGCAGAAGCTCAGGGTTCACGTGAGCGCGTGAAGGCTCTGGCTGACAAATGTGTGCAAGCCTATAATGAGGCTGAGAATCGCAAGGCCCTTGGACGTCCTGGCATCGACCCCAGGATGGCCGCAAAGAAGAAGAAGAAGCCTGCTACGGCTGAACCCGACGCACCAAGGCAAGAAGCAGTTCCGATTGTCTTCCCAACAAGAATGACTGGCTCAAAGCCAAAGAGTCGGTCAACCGCTTCAGAGCTCAAGAAGACGAGGACTGCTGAAGCTAAAGCCAGGAAGAGGAATACCCTGAAGCCTCTCCTTCTGCCCCCTCCAAGAAAAAGAGAAAGACCAAGAAAGATCGGGCCGCTCCCACAGAGCCTTTGATAGTTGAACCTATTTCCATGGTTTGTCTTGACGCAGAACGTCAACTGACTGTTCATGAGCCTGCTTCCACAGAGGCTCATGAAGTTGAAGACTTTCCACCAGCTGATCCCATCGCTGCTGAAGACATTGGTCAGCATGACCATGTAGTAGATGGTGCAGTCCTTCCTTAGCTTGAAAATAGCGAACTCATCAGCATTGGTCGTCCACTGACGCCAATCGCACAGGATGCTTCATGGGCGGATCGCCCGCAAGAGGAAGAAGACAATGAGGCCCAGCCCACTCCAACTCCACAGGCATCATCTGCGTTCCGCAGGCTTCGCAAAGGTCCAAGGCCTCAAGTCTCTGCTGAAGACATTCCGGCTGCATCAGCCGCGGAAGAAGAAGTACCACAAGTTGACACTCCACTGTCCCACAAAGAAGCAGTTCTCAAGGAGAACGTGCTTGAAAACCTTGGGGCTGCCACAACCACCAATGAAGCTAATGTGGAGCCCTCCCCAACGGAAGAAGAAGACAGCGAAGCCACTGATCCAGTCACTTCTGTTCCTGAGTCTGCTGCCGGTCCACAGTTCGACTATCATGTTGAGCACAGGCCTCAGGTACAGAAGCCAATCCCAAGATTGCCAAGGTTCCCAGGTCCTGCATCAGCACCTGGCTCCTTCAATATCAATGGCTTCAGGGCAGACAACACATTCTTTGATAGCTCCAGGAACCCCTACTCAAGTGAAAGGATATCATCTGATCGGTTCTGGAGCTATCCTCAGCGAAGCTATTACTCATGCATTCTTTACAACCGAGGTCGCATCTTCCCACACAAGCGCCTTGATATTGAAGCCATAGCTGGTCTGCCCTGTCTGGAAGAAGCTTTGGATTGCTTCAACGAAGTTGGACTGCTGTCGTTCGTTACTGACCAAGAGCATTGGAATGAAGAGCTGCTGCTCCAATTCTATGCCACACTTCACATCCACGGGTACAGCAGAGATCCGAAGACTTGGGTCCTGGAGTGGATGACCGGAAACGTTCATCACGAAGCCAATGCATTTGACATCATTGAGCTCACTGGCTTGCCCACTCCTGGCGATCTCTACGAGCATGGCTGTCAGCTGCATAGTGAAGCTATTGAGAGCATCTTTAAGAGGCCGGAACCTGATATGAGTCAGATGCTCAGCATGATGAAGCCATTGCCCCAAGATGCTGCTTATCCAACATAGTTCTTTGTTGAAGACCTTGAGTATCTGCCAAGAACCATCTATCACATCATCAGGCGAACTCTCTGGCCCATCAAAGGGCACTCTCCAAATGCCAAGCTTGAGGGTGCAATGAAGACTTTGGTCTTGTATATTCTTCATGGAAAATGCTTCAATGCACAGGACTTATTCATCCGCCAACTTGCTGCATCAGGCTCTGATCTGTTTGGCTTGAAATTCTACGCCCCATGGGTAATGCGGCTAATTAAACTTCACTCCGATATCTCATATCAGCCATCTGCTCGCAATCATAGAATTTTTCTGCCTGATGTGGATATCTCTACTGAAGCCATCTATCCTGAGCCTGCAAAGGAACCTCTAAGTCTTCACAATGCAGAACATCAGAGTTTCTCACAGAACATTGAAGGAGTTGAAGCAGTCACTCGGGTGTATCCTTTGGCTGGCACTACACGTGCACCACACCCTGCGTCTACTGAAGCCACTGATAGTACAACTGCTCCAAGACCCAAGAAGCGCACTCGTGTTCTCAACGACCGAGAGCTTCTTGTGGCTCTTCATCAGAAATAGGATAGGCATCATGACTGGCTGAAGCATCAGATGAAAAGCCTCTTGGTGGAAGTTAATCGCATTCGCAATCTTGCCACCAAGAATGCTTTCGTTGCCCATGAAACCTGTCGCCGCACATGGAAAGGGCTCACGATGATGTGTTATGAAGCTGATCTTCAAGAGGATGGCTTCACTGAGCGATTCAAGTTTGACTCCACACCTCCTCGAAGAGTTGTGCTGCTAGGAACTCCACCCCTTGAAGACTCTGAGTTCTCTTCATCTGTTGCAACAGTGACTGCCAGAGTTATCGAGGATGAAGATGATGCTACTTCACCACCACCTCCTTCAGCACGCGTCAACTCTGCTCCAAGCTCTTCAGCACCGCCAAACACCACCAACGACCCAGCTACTTCACCTACTCCGCATGGGAACGAGTAGATGCTCTATGTCTTCAAACCTTTTTGGTCCTTACTGACAAAAGGGGGGAAGCATATGAGGTTGATAGTCTTCAAGCGGGTCCATATGGGCGGGTGCTTTATATTTTGCTTCATGCTTACAACTCTCGTTTTGCTACATTTGGTTCTTTGAGTTGTAACACTTAAACTCGATGGTCGTCTGCTACTTTTCTGCCACTTTGTTTTGCAAAGATAAATTCCGCATGTGCAACGATAAAATTCCGCACTTAGATCATTCTGCAGACGTCCATTTTCCATTATGCATGTCATTATCTTCATATAATTTCACATGCATAGTGGATTGTCATCATAAGTTGAAGTGGATCTCAACAAGTACAACCTGCCAAGTGCATTTGCATTCCAAAAGCAAATTACCTCTATGCACATCTTCAAGGGGAGCCCTTGCAACTTATGAAGACAACTCCTTATCCTTTACAATTTCACAGATTATATTCCCCGTTGAAAACTTCAACTAGTTTGTCATCAATCACCAAAAAGGGGGAGATTGTAAGTGCATCTAGTGCCACCCCTAGTTGGTTTTGGAGTATTGACGACAAACCTAGTTGAGGGACTAATGTGTTTGTGAGAATTGCAGGATAACACAGGTAGAAGTCCCTTATTGATTCGGTTTTCCTACCAGAGATGACCCCTAAAAATGTATGAAGACATTGAAGTCAAAGGTGGTATATGAAGATATTCACATTGAAGACTATGACAAGAGAAGACACCACATGAAGCCTATGGAGCTCGAAGACTTAGATCTTTCGTAGTTCTTTTTCTTTTGTGTTGAGTCATAGGAACCACCGTACTGTTAAGTGGGGTCCAAGAGAACCAGTCAGAATGACTGAAGTGATGCCTAAACCAAAACCTATGTCTTTGAGTGAAGACTATGAGAGCGAATCTTGTCCAGAGTCGGACAAGTCAGCTTTGCTTGTAGCCCAAGTAAAGTTGCCGTGTGAGTTTGAAGTCTGACCGTTGGAACACGTGTTAGTTTCTTAGTGACCCAGGGTCATTTCGGAAAAATCAGGTCGGGTTGCCTAGTGGCTATAAATAGCCCACCCCCTACAACCATAAATGGTTGGCTGCTCAGATTGAGAGTACCGCTTTTTTCGTTTGAGAGCAACCCACCTCGAAGCCTTTGAGAGAGAATTCCTTGCGAGGATAAAGCCCTAACCACCCAGAGCCAAAGAGAATTGGGCATCACTTAAGTCTTCTTGTCTGTGTGATCTGAAGACTTATTACACTTGAGGACTGTGCATCCTCCAGCCGGTTAGGCGTCGCGTTCTGAGCATCCAAGAGACATTGTGGATTGCCGGTGAACGAAGTCTATGAAGGTTTGGGAGTCTACCTTGAAGACTTACCAGAGTGATTGGGCGAGGTCTGTGTGACCTTAGCTCAAGGGGAATACAGTGAGGACTGGGTGTCCTGAGCTGCATGTTCAGGACTGGGTGTCCGGGACTGTGTGTCCTAAGGTTTAAATACCTAGCCGCCCTAACCAGACGTACAGTTGTCACAGCAACTGGAACTGGTCCAACAAATCATTGTCTTCAGCGTGTCAATGGTTTCATCTTCCCTTCCCTTTACTTACTGTTACTCCTTGTGAAGTCATTGTATGATTGCATTATCTTTTGTCTTCACTGAGTGACTGCGTGTTCTGTTTGGCTTCATAATATCTTCCTACCTGATCCTTACTACCTAGCTGCTATTAAGTCATTGTGCTTTCACTCTATTGAATACTTGACTATGGCTTGCCTAGTGTAGTCTACCTTTCGCTGCATGGTAATAGGTTTATTTCTATCGTTTGTCTTCATAACTTCCACGTTTTGAAGACTCTCATAAAAATCGCCTATTCACCCCCCCTCTATTCGATATAACACACTTTCACTTACTATCATAGTAGCTCTTCTGGCGGGATTGGGCTACTTTGAGGTTATCACGAATGACTTTGCACATTTCCTCTGCCTCTGTGATTAAGTCATTTCCCAAAAGCTGACATTCACCGGTTTCAGACCAGTTGAGAGGGGTACGGCACTTCCTGCCATACAGAATTTCAAATGGGGCCTTGCCCGAACTTGCTTGAAAACTGTTGTTGTAGGAGAATTCAGCATAACGAAGACAATCCTCCCACTTCATGCTGAAGGAGATCACACAAGCCCTGAGCATATCTTCCAGAATCTGGTTGACACGCTCGACTTGACCGCTAGTTTGAGGATGGAAAGCTGTGCTGAAGCGGATGTTGGTGCCCATGGCCTTCTGAAAAGAATCCCAAAACTTGGAGGTAAAGATGCTACCACGGTCTGAAGAGATCACTTGAGGAATACCATGCAGAGAGACAATGCGTGAGGTATAGAGTTCCTCCAATTGAGCTGCAGTGATCGACTCTTTGATAGGCAGAAAGTGAGCCACTTTAGTGAGTTTGTCGATGACAACGAATATAGCATCATTGCCACGCTTGGACTTTGGAAACTCAGTCACGAAGTCCATCTCAATGTGGTCAAACTTCCATTCTGGAATGGCAAGAGGTTGGAGGAGAACCGCTGGCCTTTTATGTTCTGCCTTCACTCTTCTGCAGACATCACATTCATTCACGAACTGAGCAATCTCGCGCTTCATTCGAGTCCACCAATAAGCTTGCTTGAGGTCCTGATACATCTTCGTGCTCCCAGGGTGGATGGAGAGGAGAGAATTGTGAGGCTCGTTCATGATCACTTTACGAAGTTCACCTTTGGGCACGACAATACGATGCTCGAAGAAGAGAGTATCCTTGTCATCAAGGCGGTAGCACTTGTACTTGGGTTGACTCTTGGCAATCCCAATCTTCACCTTTTTCACCATAGCATCAAGAAGCTGGGCTTGGTGAATCTGGTCTTCCAAGGTAGGAGAGACTTGAAGGTAGGCGAGGAAACCTTGGGGAACAACTTGCAGATTAAGTTTGCGGAAAGCTTCACAAAGCTCGGGTTGATAAGACTTGAGAATCAGACTGTTGCAGTAAGCCTTCCTGCTCAATGCGTCAGCAATCACATTGGCCTTGCCTGGAGTATACTCGATACTCGGATTATACTCTTGAATCATTTCGACCCATCGAGTTTACCTGAGGTTGAGATTAGGCTGAGTGAAGATGTACTTGAGACTCTTGTGATCAGTGAAAATGTCCACTTTTCTTCCCAATAAGAGATGTCTCCAAGTCAAAAGAGCATGCACAACTGCCGCCAACTTGAGATCATGAGTGGGGTAGTTCTTCTCATTGGGCTTCAACTGGCGAGAGGTATAAGCCACAAATTTCTTCTCTTGCATCAACACTGCGCCAAGACCTTGGAGAGAGGCATCACAAAAGACCTCGTACGGCTTGGATTCATCAGGCGGAGTCAGAACTGGAGTAGTGATCAATTTCTCTTTCAAAGTGTTGAAAGCAATGTCACACTCCGGAGACCAAACGTACTTGACGTGCTTCTGGAGAAGATTTGAGAGAGGCTTCGCGATCTTAGAAAAGTTTTCAACAAATCTTCGACTGTAGCTTGCGAGACCGAGGAAGCTACGGAGTTGCTTCACGTTCTGAGGAGGTTCCCAATCACAATTGCAGACACCTTCCCAGGATTCACCGCAATGCCCTTGGCAGAGATGATATGACCAAGATAAAGAACCTCATCGAGCCAAAATTCGCACTTGGAGAACTTGGCGTAGAACTGGTGTTCCCTGAGCTTATCGAGCACCAAACGCAAGTGCTTGGCATGATCTTCCTTGTTCTTCGAGAAAACCAGAATGTCGTCGAGATAGACCAAAACGAAGTCATTGGTGTAGGCGTTGAAGATGAAGTTCATCATGCGAGAGAACGTCGGAGGAGCGTTGACGAGACCAAAAGACATGACAGTGTATTCATATGAACCATAGCTTGTCCTGAAAGCCCTCTTGGGAATATCTTGCTCATAGATTCGAATCTGATGATAACCCATACGAAGATCAAGCTTGGAGAATACTTGGGCACCTTTGAGTTGTTCGAACAGCTCCTTGATGTTGGGAAGTGGGTATTTGTTCTTGATGGTCTTCTTGTTCAATGGACGGTAATCAACACAAAGTCGGTCCGTTCCATCCTTCTTCTTCACAAAAAGAACACCACAACCCCACGGAGAAGAACTAGGCCGGATGAGACCGATTCTTTCTTGAATATCGAGTTGCTTCTTCAGCTCCTTCAACTCTTCAGGTCCGAGTTTGTAAGGACGCTTGCACACAGGTTCCGTACCAGGCTCAAGATCAATAACGAATTCAACTGGCCGGTGCTGAGGCATTCCTCGAAGCTCTTCTGGAAAGACATCTTGATATTCGCAAACAACTGGAATTTGCGAGATGGCATCCAGTTCACCCTTCTCATTGAGAGAAAACAGACAGATAGTATTATCCCGAGCGGCAAAGACAATTACATCCTCAGACGAATGAGTCAATTAAATCTGCCTGGCTGCACAATCAAGATGTGCCTTGTGCTTAGACATCCAATCCATCCCGAGAATAAGATCAATATCCGAGTCACCAAGAACCGTTGGAGAAGCCAGAAACTTGTAGTCACCCAAGGTGATAGTAACATCCGGAGCAATGGAGTTAGCATGCATGCACCTACCGGGAGAGCCAACTGCTAATGGACTAGGCAAAATTTGCAAAGCCAACCCATGCTTAGATGAAAATGGTCTCGAGATGAAACAATGCGATGCACCCATGTCAAAAAGAACTTTTGCAGGAATATCATTAACAGGAAGGTTACCCATGATGACATCTGACGAGTCCTCTGCCTGCGCTGCGTTCATCAAGTTGACCTTGGCGTGCTCGGGGTTATGCTTGACCACAGCTGTACTTGCCGATCTGACAGGAGGAGGAGGAAGATGCCTCTGGTTGAAGCACTTGTTGGCATAGTGACCCTTCTGTTGGCACTTATTGCACGTGACCTCTGAAAGCGGACGGTGGTACGGAGCACTCGATCTTGGAGCTTGAGACGAAGTCTTGTTCTGAAAGCCAGGGTTGGGTGGGTGGGAAGAACCACTGCCACCTTTGCTCTTCTGATACGGCTGACGGAACGGAGGAGGAGGAAGCCAAAACTTCTGCTGCTTGGCCACTTGAGTAGAGGAAGAAGGAGTAGCATCTCTGACTCGCTTCTTGGAAGCATCACACCTCAGTTGAGTGGCCTCTTGCTTCAGTGCCATGTTGTATAACTCATCGTACCTCAAGGGCTCAAAGAGAACAAGAGCTAGCTGGATTTCTTCTCTGAGACCACCCCTGAACTAGTATATCATGCTCTTCTCATCAGGAACGTCCTGCTTGGCAAAACGGGCGAGCTTCTGGAACAACTTGTTGTAGTCATAGACAGACAAAGAGCCTTGCTTCAGGTTGCAGAATTCCTCACGCTTACTTTCAACCACACTCTGGGGAATATGGTGAGCTCGGAAATCTTGGCGGAATTCATCCCAGGTAATCACACGTCCACCTCTGGAATCCTTGTACTGCTGGAACCATTCTGCAGCTTGATCTTTGAGTTGGAAGGAAGCGAACTTGACAAAGTCCTCAGGCCTGACGTTACTGCACTCGAAATGCTTGCACAGATCCACGAGCCAATCGTCAGCATCGGTTGCCTCAACACAATTGCTGAAAGTCTTTGGCCCATTAGCAAGGAACTGGTTGAGTGTAGCAAAGTGATTCTGATTGTTGCCTTGGTTCCCTTGGTTGCCTTGATTCGCTTGATTGCACTCTTGAAGAATTTGCATGATCAACTGTGTGTTTGCATTGGTTGCGGCCATCACAGCTTGCCATGCCTTCGGAGGAGGTGGAGGTGGTGGCGGATCTTGATTCTGATTCTGATTGGTGCTCTTAGCGGGAGCCATCCTGAAGAGGCTGACCACCGTTAGCACATAGACAGATAAAATGAAGCTGAATCCAACAGAATGAAAATTGCAACATAAAGTCTTCACATCCGAACAAAATGAACGAATGCATTCCTCTTGAAATGGTCACATATCCATAAATTGAGAAGCCACGTAGAATTAGGTAGAGAAATAAATCAACAAGGTACGGATCAAGAACGAATACTCGGTAAGAAATCCCAATCTCAAACCAAATATCCGTGGAAGAGGAACTAGAGCTACGATCCCACCTATGAAACTCCCGAACCTTTTCGGTTATGCAATCAGGTGTTGGGGATACAGGGGAAGCATAGTATCTCACCCAAATCTAGCAAATCCTACATCCAGCTGTATCCATCCTTCAACACATAACCAAGAAAAACTTCGGAAACCATCTACCTCAACCTTCGAAAAGCATCCGTTATACAAGTTATGGCGATACTCCCGAACTCCCGCCTCAGTACCGGGTGGCGTCGAGGTTATCTCACCAACAAAATGCATAAAAGAGATTTTCGATGTCAGCGTACTAAACTCAGGTATTCCAGAACTGCAACGATAAAATCATGACGACAACACCTCAGAGCTCAACTCCCCGGGACACTTCCACAAAACCCCTGACAGGAGGCACCAAGACAATGTTCTTGTCATAAAACCATCGGAACGATTCCAAGATACCCGCGTGATCCTAAAAATTGTTTTAGTGAAATTTGAGAAGAGAAGAGTCAAAACTCTACGTCAGGATGCCTTACCAGAGCGATGAGGAGACTGGGATGTAAAAAGAATTCCTAAACTCTCCGATATATAATTCCTAAATGACTCAAAACATTTTTCTAGACACAACTCGGCTGCTAAGAACGATCAATCAGTGGGGGCTCCTAAGGTCGGGGAAGGCTCTGATACCAACTTGTAACACCCTCGATGCGACTATATCTCCCACGTGTCGAGGCACGACTTAGAGGCATAATCGCATTGAAGGCATATGTCGCAAGTTAGGCAATCTTCACAACATCCCATGTAATATAGATAATAAAAGGGGAGATAACATAGTTGGCTTACACTCGCCATGTCAATCAAGGTACATAAATAACATTACATCATCCAAACACTCATGGCCCGACTACGGCGCCAAAATAAAAGATAACCCAACATGCGACACGGTCCCGATCACCCCAACTAGGCACCACTACTGATCGTCAGGAAAAGAAACATAGTATCGCTGAGAGTCCTCGTCGAACTCCCACTTGAGCTCGAGCGCGTCACCTGGAGCGGAATCATCAGGCCCTGCATCTGGTGTAATAGTAATCTATGAGCCACAGGGACTCAGCAATCTCGCACCCTCGCGATCAAGACTATTTAAGCTCAATAGGTAAGGTAAGGTGAAAATATGTGGAGCTGCGGCAAGCGACTGGCATATGTGGTGGCTAACCTGTTCGCAAAAGAGAGCAAGAAGAGGAGGCAAAGCGCGAGCGAGAATCTAAAGAACAACCTGCGCAAGCATTACTCCAACACCGTGTCCACTTTTCGGACTCCGCCGAGAAGAGACCATCACGATAACTCACAATGTTGATTCATTTTAATTAAGTTAAGGTTCAAGTTATCTACAACCAGACATTAACAAATTCCCATCTTCCCATAACCGCATGCACGGCTTTCGAAAGTTCAAATCCCTGCATGGGAGTCCCAACTT
Source organism: Triticum aestivum (assembly GCF_018294505.1). Taxonomy (NCBI): domain Eukaryota; kingdom Viridiplantae; phylum Streptophyta; class Magnoliopsida; order Poales; family Poaceae; genus Triticum; species Triticum aestivum. The sequence goes on along the minus strand of NC_057797.1, from coordinate 180,837,393 downwards.
AGCCCATGACAAGCTCTCACGGTCAACGAAGGAATAGACCTCCTCCCAAGACATTCCGATCAGACTCGGTACCTCCGTTCTTCAAGACACTTCGACAGGTTAAAACAAGACCAGCAACACCGCCCGAATGTGCCGACAAATCCCGATAGGAGCTGCACATATCTCTTTCTCAGGGCACACTCAGATTGTCTTAGGTACGGGTAGGCCAGCCCAGAGTTGCCCCTGGTGGCCATCGGCAGCTGACAGGTGGACCAACACTCAGAGGAGCACTGGCCCGGGGGGGGTTAAAATAAGATGACCCTCGGGCTCCGGAAACCCAAGGGAAAAGAGGCTAGGTGGCAAATGGTAAAACCAAGGTTGGGCATTGCTGAAAAAGCTTTAATCAAGGCGAACTATCAAGGGGTTCCCATTATAACCCAACCGCGTAAGGAACGCAAATTCCGGGAACATAACACCGATATGGCGGAAACTAGGGCGGCAAGAGTGGAACAAAACACTAGGCGAGAGGTCGAGCCTTCCACCCTTTACCAAGTATATAGATGCATTAAGATAACATGGCAATATAATGATATCCCAACAAGTAAATATTGTTCCAACAAGGAACGGTCTCCAATCTTCACCTGCAACTAGCAATGCTATAAGAGGGGCTGAGCAAAGCGGTAACATAGCCAATCAACGATTTGCTAGGACATGATGGGTTAGAGGTTTGACATGGCAATTTGGGAGGCTTGAAAGCAAGTGGTAGGCATTGTAGCATTGGCATAGCAAAAGAGCGAGCATCTAGCATAGCAAAGATAGTAGTGATTTCGAGGGTATGATCATCTTGCCTGCAAAGTTGTCAGAGTTGACTGGATCCTCGAAAGCAAACTCAACGGGCTCCTCGTTAGCGAACTCGTCTCCTGGCTCTACCCAAACAAGACAAACAAACAAATGGAACACAACCAACCACGTGCAAAGCTCAAACAATATGATGCAAAGATGGTATGTTATGCGGGATGTAATGCGGGATGCATATGCAAGATTTGACAAGGGATGCATGAACCTGGCCTCAACTTGGAAATCCAAGTGTGCCACTGGAAAGATGATATGAAATCGCTTGAAAACGATATAAAGAACGCCGGAATCGGAGTTACGGTTTGGAAATGGCAAGCGATTCAAATATGACCACGGTCTGCGATTTACAGCAAGTAGCCATCTAAATGCAATGAGATGAACATGCTACAGCACTCAAACATGACAACAAAATACATGGCAGGGATGCATTCAAGATGCTTAACAAAAGTCTAGCACTGGGCTACAGCCAAATCATCCATTAACAGGTTCAAACAAGCATGGCAAAAATGCATATGGTAAACAGATTTCAGACTTAGTGAAATTAACACTTGTCTGAAATCTCAGATCAGGTAGCACTCTTTGGAGCAACAAAACTACATGCTACAGGACCTGAACATGGCAAAGTAAAACATGGCATGGAGCTACTCAAAAATCTTAACAAAAGTCCCTTAGTGACCTTGAGCCAAAAGGGATCAGAAAACATATTAGCAAGCATGTGAACATAACAAAAGCATAATCAGTTTTCAGACTTAGTGAAAACTGGCACATGCTGAAACATATCTCAAGTAGGCATGTTTACGAGCTCGATGCACTCACTAAGGAGCAAGTCATGAAAAGCTAAGCATACATCTATCAAGAACACACAAAGTGCAAGCTAGGCATGGCAAGAACAATAGCATAGCATGCACGAATCAACTACAACATCATCGGCAAAATTGCTAACAAGTAGACAATCTGCCCGGAATCACGAAGTAGCAAAAGTAGAGCTCGATTGACTCAAGCTAGGGTGCTCCATAATTGCAAACAAAGACATGGATGGATAGAGCACTACAAGATTAATAAAACACCCTTACTGATCATCCTCAAAAGAGGCACAGATCACTAGGAAACAACATGAACATATGGCAACATAAGATAAACAGGTCAAGGACTTAGTGGGAATGTTAAGTCCCTGAAAACAGAATTACCAAGTGCCTCACTTTGCAAGCTTGTACTAGTCACCACACCCATCACAAAAATACATGGGTTGCACCTCTGGAAATATGGCAAAACCCTTAACAAAACATATGTAGAGCACCCGGGCATATCATGCACACAATAATCATGGCAAAAATGACAAATATCTAAATGGAGCAGCAGATCTGACAATTATCTCAAGTAGCACTCTTGCAACAGCATTTCGGGCAAAAAGATGAACTCAAATGAAAATGATGCAATGGAATGAAATGATGTACTCTCTGAGACGAACATTTTGATATGCTATATGCCCAAAACGGAGTTACGGATGAGGAGTTATGATGCCATGAACAGAAACATATGGATCTGGGAAAACGGGGACTTAGGAAAAAAATATACCCTCTGAAAACAGATCTAGGGTTTTGCACGGAAACCGAGGTGGCGGCGGATCTGAGCTCGCCGGAGCTGTAGACGCCGGAGGTGGCGGCGCCGGCAAGAGGCGAGGTGGCGGCGCGGCGTCTCGCGGCACCGGCAGGCGAGGTCGCCGGAGCAGTGGCTGAGGTGGCCCGGCGACGAGGTGGTAGCCGGCGCGGGTCGGCGCCGGAGATGGGTGGAGGCGGCGGCGCGGCGAGGGGCGTCGGGGAGGAGAAGGGCGCGGGCGGTGGCGGCTCCTCTGGGCCGCGGGGGCTCGCGGCGGGCCGGCATGGCGGCGCGCCACGTGGTGGCCCCCGGTTGGCTGCGGGCGGCGGCGACGATGTGTCTGATTTAGGCGGCGGACATGTCTGTCGGCGGCGTGGCGATTTTAGGGTTTCGGGGGAGAAGGAGATCCGGATTTTGGGGGGGTTCTATTTATAGCCATAGAGGGAGCTAGGAGAGTTCAAATGAGGTGCGGTTTTTGGCCACGCTATCGTGATGGAACGCTCTAGATGATGGAAAAGGTTTAGGTGGGTTTTGGGCCAAATTGGAAGGGTGTTGGGCTGCAACACACGAGGCCCTTTCGGTCCCTCGGTTAACCGTTGGAGTATCAAACGAAGTCCAAATGGTACGAAACTTGACAGGCGGTCTACCGGTAGTAAATCAAGGCCGCTTGGCAAGTCTCGGTCCAATCCGAAAATGTTTAATCCCCACACTCGAAAGAAAGGTAGAAATGACCACCGGAGAAGAACGAAGCGCCAGAATGCAAAACGGACAACGGGAAAAATGTTCGAATGCATGAGATGAACACGTATGCAAATGTAATGCACATGATGACATGATATGAGATGCATGACAATGATAACAACACACGGAGACAAAGACCCGAACCCGAGAAAATAAAATAACTTAAGGCCGGAAACGACAAGAGTTGGATTACAAATTGGGTAAGTCATATCCGGGGTGTTACACCTTTCTGCGATCAGGAGAAGGAAACTATCAATCACATTCTGTTGACTTGTGTGTTCGCAAGAACGGTGTGGAGAACACTATGTTTGGCCTTAGGCAAACATGAGTGTTCACCTACGACCCAAGATACCCGCAAGGGTTGGTGCGTTGCAAAAACGACAGGAGTGCGCAAACCAAAGGAACTGAAGGCTTTCTTCACGCTCGTGCTATGGGAGCTTTAGAAGCATAGAAATACGATTATCTTTGATGGTGCTTCTCCGTCCCTAGAAATGATGGTCACGCGAGTCGTCATTGAGGGCAGAGCTTGGCAGCAGGCGAACCTGTTGAAGGGCGAATTGGGTAGCCTGTTTGAGTTGTTGTCAGGGTGGGGCGAGTAGCGAGTGATCTTTTTTTTATATTGAGGATGGAGCTGTGGATTGTAAGTGATGTCAATGTTGTAGTGTTTCACTCTCTCTAACATCAACGGTGGACTGGGTTCTATGCCCCTATCTTTCTATAAAATATGATATGCACACTCGTGCGTAGAGAAAAAAAGACACCGGATTTATAAAAATTAATAAAACCTCAACACCAGAAAACGCAACAGACACGGGAATGTACAGTGCCTAGCCTACACCAAGCCCGTTACAGAGCCCAGCTGTAAGCCTGCGACGACCTCACGCTAAGCAAAAGTCACGATGGCCGTGGGGATGCAGGGGCCGCCGTCGAGGTCAAGCACGACCCGTTGCGCAGCCGGCTCGGCATGGGCCGGAAGCTCCACCTCCTCAGCGCCGCGCCGCGCGCGCCCGTGGCCGGCGGCGAAAGCGCCCGCCGCACCAGCTCCCGGTTCCCCGCCGGCGCCCGGCCAGCGCCAGCCCTGCACGGCTGCCGCCTCGACGACGCGGCCGCTGGCAATCCACCTCCAGCGCCCCACCAGCTGCGCCCCGCTTGCCCCCACGCGGCGTCGCCGCCGCCACCCGCGGACCGTTGGCCCGGCGAGCCGGCCGCCTGCCTGGTGGGTCGCCTCGGCCGCGGCAGCCCACCGCGCGGCGCGCGGACATGCTGCTGCGCTGCCGCCACCACCGCCGGCGAGAAAGTTCTGGTGCTACTCATCGCACGTGTCCGTCCGCTGCTGTTCTCGTTCTCTTCTCCTCCTCGTCCTCATCCCGTCGCAGAGCCGGCTCTTATACGCATGGGCTATGCAAGCGCACGATGAGCTGCACCCGGCGAGGACTTTTCAGCTCGCGTTCGTGCCCGCTTTGACCTGGACCACTTCTCGTGGGCTCTCTCTCGGTTGGCTGGTTGTTGGTTCGTGTCACGGTCGTAGGCGGCCCCGGCGGAAACGCGGTCAGAGGCTTTCTTCGGGGAGGGGTTTCTTCCTTCTTCTACACACGTAAACGTACACGTATGCGTGGCAGTGAATGCTTTTCTTTTTTGCGTGGCAGTGCGAGCTGACTCGATCGGTCGACTGGTCATGTCTGCTGTCCCGTTTTCGAGGTGTGAATCCGCGGTTCCCTCGTGGAGAAAGTTCCACACCACACAGCTGGGTGCAACTAGCGGTAGCGGCGTTCAATTTTGTAGCTCCGTTTTTTGTTTCCGAAACGGATATTTTTGTAGTAGCTCTGTTGTGTTACCGGCCGGGATGCTTTTCGAGATTTCAGATTTGAGCATCCTGTCTGTCTCATCGTTCCACTAAGAGCGTAGAATAATATATTCTACACTCAAGTATTTCCACTTGTGCCGAGCCGCACTGCTACACATAATATTTTTTTAACATCAGTACAGACACAAGCGCTCATATACACGTGCATACAGTCATCCCTATGAACACACACGCGCACACCCTATCTCTATGAGCACCTCCAAAAGACTGAACCAGCATATCATCTTGAGATTTACGAAGTCATCGTAGACGCTTCGTCGTCGACGGGAACGTCTCCTCCCACTGAATGCGCATCGCCGAAAATCCTGAAATAAATCTAGGAATAAATACGAGCACCAGGATTTGAATCCTGATGGGTTGGGGATACCACAGTTTCTTTAACCATCCAACAACAGGTTGGTTCGCACATATTTTTCTTTATATTGTGTGGGCTGAACTGAGCCATCTACGCATTCTTTTTCTTTTATTTTCTTGTCAATTCTCAATCTATTCTATATCTATACCGATCTACTAATAAAGCACGGATTACTTCGGTTCACCGTTACTTTCCCTTAATAAAATGACAAATAATTATCCATCACTGCCGTCCATAGGTGGAAAAAACAATTTGTTAAAGATTTAAAAAAGACATTAAAAAAAGATCTAGAAAAAGAAAGAGATGCCGGACCCAACCCTTCTTCCCCAATGTGGACGATGCGACGTGACCTCCTTGTGCCACCGATGTCTCCCACCGCGTGACCCTCTCAGTCGTCGCCGCCCAGGAGCCCCCCCCCCCCCCGGCCCGCTCCCTGCCAGGTCAATTCCCGCTGCTGAGGTTCCCTGTTGCCATCGACACCCCACGTGCCCGGCGACGGAGATGGCTACGGACGACAAGGCGGACGCCATGCTTGCGTGGGAGGAGGGAGCCCGCCTCCATCTGCCCGCTGTCAGTCGCGTCCATGCCGAGGAGATGCCGCCATCGACTTTCGTTTCCCCACGCCGCACAAGATCGGCCATGGCCGCCTCGAGTTCGTCTCAGGAGAAGATGCTCGCCCGCGTTGACCCCCATGCAGTCGTCGGCCAGCTGGGCCGCGGGCGTGGAATTAGCTCGGATGGCAGCCATGAGTGCAGTGCATCGTGGCCTCTAGCTATGGAGGAAGAGGGCGGAAGAGAAAACATAGGAGTAACCCACGAGTGGGAGCGGGGGAGACAGAATAGGGAGGATGCGAGATGGAGTAGGTGTTCGGGTGGCCCGTCTATATGCATGAGGAGGAAGAAGATAGGAGTTGGGGCTGGGGATGGTCGCCGACGAGCCAGGCCGGTTATTTAAGCGGCGCCACCTAGAGGGCCTCAGTGTTAACATATGTACATTGTACTTACCACTGTAACATAGTAGTACGTAGCACGATCCTATAATTCGGGATCTCATCGCCCCGTTGGCCTGCGTGTCTGATACGTCTCCAACGTATTTATATTTTTTATCGTTCCATGCATTATATTATCCATCTTGAATGTTTTATATGCATTACTATGCTATTTATATCATTTTTGGACAAACCTATTAACTTAATGCCCAGTGACAGTTGTTTTTTCTTTGTTTTTGTCTTCTATAGAAAATCAATACCAAACCGAGTCCAAATGGAACGATACTTTTTGATGATTTTTCTTGGGCCAGAAGACATCTAGGAAGCTTCGGGAGGAGGCCAGACGGTCCACTGGTGAGCCACAAGCTCACCACGTGCGCCCTATGAGCTTGTCCCCCCCCCCCCCCGTGGCTCCTCTAACCCTAATCTCGGCTCTATAAATACTCAAATATTCCCCGTATACTAGAGGGCACACCAAAAATAATTTTCCACCGCCGCAAACTTCTGTTCTCATGAGATCCCATCTTGGGGACTTTTCTGGAACTCTGCCGGAGGGGGATTCGATCACGGAGGGCCTCTACACCAACCTTGCCGCCCTTCCGATGATGTGTGAGTAGTTTACCACAGACCTACGGGTCCATAGCTAGTATCTAGATGGCTTCTTCTCTCTTTGATCTTCAATACAATGTTCTCCTTGATGTTCTTGGAGTTCTATTCGATGTAATCTTCTTTTGCGGCACGTTTGTTGAGATCCGATGAATTATGGATTTATGATCAGATTATCTATGAATATTATTTGAGTCTTCTCTGAACTCTTTTATGCATGATTAAGATAGTGTTGTATTTCTCTCCGATCTATTGATTTGGTTTGGCCAACTAGATTGATTTTTCTTTCAATGGGAGAGGTGCTTTGTAATGGGTTCAATCTTGTGGTGCCCTCACCTAGTGACAGAAGCGGTAGCGAGACACGTATTTGTATTGTTTCCATTAAGGATAAAAAGGTGGGGTTTATTTCATATTAATTGGATCTATCCCTCTACATCATGTCATCTTGCTTAAGGCATTACTCCGTTCTTGTTAACTTGATACACTAGATGCATGCTAGATAGCGGTCGATGTATGGAGTAATAATAGTAGATGCAGGCAGGAGTCGTTCTACTTCTCACGGACGTGATGCCTATATTCATGATCATTGTCTTAGATATCGTCATAACTTTGCGCTTTTCTATCAATTGCTCAACAGTAATTTGTTTACCCACCGTATGCGTTCTTTCAAGAGAGAAGCCTCTAGTGAAAACTATGGCCCCCGGATCTATTCTTATCATATTATTTTCAGATCTACAAAACCCAAAACCCAAAAATACCTTGCTACAATTTATTTACCTTTACCTTATTTTGCACTTTTATTTATCTTTTATACCTATCTTTATCAGATCTCATCATTGCAATTAACCGTGAAGGGGTTGACAACCCCTTTTATCGCGTTGGGTACAAGTATTTGTTTGTTTGTGTAGGTGCAACCATTGAAGACTTGTGTGTTCCTCCTACTGGATTGATACCTTGGTTCTCAAACTAAGGGAAATACTTATCTCTACTTTGTTGCATCACCCTTTCCTCTTCAAGGGAAAAAAACAACGCAAGCTTAAGAAGTAGCAGTGCCTATTCTCACGGGTGCGCTCTCTCCCTCTCGTGGGGTACATAACATGTAATGTGTAATAGAATCAGTCAAGGAGAGGAAACCATCTTTCCAACTTAATATCAGACTCCAGGAACACCCATGGTCGACACTTAGCCTTCTTCCTCCGCCGCCGCCATGAGCTCCGCCACCTCGCCGGGCTCCCTTTCCACTGACACCTTTGCGGCCACCTCTGTTGCCTCCTCGCCACCGTTCATCTTCGGCACTAATCCCTCCCTCATCAATGGCTCCTCCGCCGCCTCCGGATCCCAGTTTGCCCCTTGTTCGCCTCTGGCATTCCCTCCTCCCCGGCGCCGCTAGCCCCCGCCCCTCGCAATCCCATCTACAATGACCATATCACCAACCACATCAACTTCCTCCTAAACCCTGCTAATCACAACTACCACAAGTGGAAGACCTTCTTCCTCATGGTGCTTCTCTGCTATGGTGTCACCTTCCTCATGAAGCACCCTCCTCCACCCAATGCCACCGCCTAGTATCTTGAACTAGACGCCCATGTCGCCCTATGGATCTATGCCACCCTTTCTGACACCATGTGCGATCACGTCGTCGGCGCCAGCACTACCTTTGCCATCTGGCACAAGATCAAGGACTTCTTCCTTGCCAATCGCATCGGCCTTTTCATGATCCTCAAACGCAACCTCAAGCAGGGTGATCTCTCGGTCTCTGAGTAAGCACGTCACATGAAGCACCTTACTGGCGGCCTCGCAGACATCGACCATGCCGTCACCGAGGTGGATCTTACCACGCAGTTCCTTCATGGCCTGGACAAGCGGCTTGGCACCACTCGCGTGGTTCTGGACAACCAGGCTCTCCCCTTCGAGACCGTTCTCTCCCGCATCATCCTGCCGAGGAGCCCCACACGCAACGCGTGGCCGAGGAGAGTGCCTCCGCGTTCGCCATGACGGGCGGTGGTTCTTCGGGCGGTAGCTCCAGCACGGCGGTCGTGCCCCGAGGGATCGCCCCTCCAACAACTCCAACGGGCGCATCTAGGGCGCCTCCCATCTCCCGCACCAAAACCCTGGACGCGGGTGCGATGACCGTGCCAGTGATGGCGGTGACTGTGCCATTGCCGCGGATGCAGTCAGACACAGACGTGGTGACAATGGCGGTCATGGACAACACCAGCTATCATGGATTTGTCATGGCAGATGCCCTAGTGAAAGGACTTAGGTGTGGAGCCATCGCAACTTGGTTAGCTGGAAGGGGTTTAATGGGACAAAGGACACAAGGAGTTTACCCAGGTTCAGCCCCTCTCAACGAGGTAAAAGCCTATGTCCTGCTTCTAGTTGTATTGCTTGAGTTTCGATTATAAGGGAGCGAATACGCTTGACCTAGTTCTCGATTGCTTGTTTCTTGAGTTAACCCACCGCTGGGTCTCACCTTTATATACACAGGTAGAGACCCAGAGGCTTACAGAGCCCCGATCGGCTCACACAACATGGTCGGCTCGGTTTCTACTTAATCATGCCTTACAGAGCAAACCTTCCTATGACAGTTCACAAGCCCAGGCCTTGGGCCCTTGCCGGGCCTGCGTTTTATGAGCCTCCATCTTCACACCTCTCCTTGGGCGGTTGGGCCTCCCTGGACTGTCTTCATGTTAATCCGCCAATGGTGTAACACGGCCCCTCCTGGGCGGGTCACACCTTGAAGCTATATCCCCAACATTAGGCCCCAGGTTGATCTGAACTTGTTCATATCAATCTCCACCTTTTAACTTAGCAGAATGTATCCATGTTGAATCTTCATCAGTCCGCTATAAACCGCCGTGACGCCACGTAAGCAGAATCACTGTAACCGCCATGACGTCATGTGCAATAATTCCGCACAAGGCCCAGGATATCTCAATGGATCTTTATCTTAATGGGCCTCCCAAAAACCGAGGCGCCCGCATTGCTAGCATAATCATTTTGCCTCCTTGATTTCCGCGCATGCCATCTTATCACTTCCTTATAAATAGGGACAGGAGGCCCTCTTTTTCACTTTTACCTCTGCCTCTTCTTCTGAGTCTTCCTCACGCCAACCGCTGCAGCATGAGCTCCGACGCCGCCATCGACCTTCTTCAACAACTCCGACCTAGGCCGCTGCATCGACCTAACCATAACTAGAGATCGCGGCGCCCCTCCACTGCTCATCAGCATCAGCAGGTACTAATCTCAACTTATTCTCAATCTGCATTAGATTACCCTAGTTGTCGGTGTTCGTCGCTGCCCGTCGTAGTTTCTCTACTAACGCTTAGTTCAATCCAAAAAGTAGCATGCAATTTACGCGGTAGCAGTTTTAGCACCCGTTTCCAATCATAGATGCACCCTGTCGCCCTGAGATTCAAACCTAGCTCACATGTTCTTCCACTGCATTATTTAGGTTTAGCAATTATTCTCCTTTTCCGAACTGATGTAGATCCGTAAATATAACCGCAACTTGTGGAACCTGTTTCTCCCATACTTAGAAGAATTTCAACTGTCTTGATAATTAACTAACCCGCCACTCACTTTGCTGGGTGATGCGGCTTGAAACTACGTCGGTATTTCCCCAAAGAGGAAGGGATGGTGCAGCACAACAACAGTAGGTATTTCCCTTAGTGATGAGACCAAGGTTATCGAACCAGTAGGAGAACCAAGAAACAAAACGTAAGCGGCGCGTGGACACAAATAACAACTACTCGCAACCCAACATATTAAAGGGGTTGTCAATCCCTTTCAGGTAACGGTGCCAGAAATTGGCAAAATGGACATGAATAAATTGTAGTAGATTGATAGATCGAACGCCAAATAAAATAAATAAGAATAAATTGCAGCAAGGTATTTTTTATTTTTGGTTTGATAGATCTGAAAATAAAAGGCAAATAAAATAGATCGCAAAGGCAAATAATATGAGAAAGAGACCTGGGGGTCGTAGGTTTCGCTAGTGGCTTCTCTCGAGAAAAATAGCAAATGGTGGGTAAACAAATTACTGTTGGGCAATTGATAGAACTTCAAATAATCATGACGATATCCAGGCAATGATCATTATATAGGCATCACATCCAATATTAGTAGATCGACTCCTTCCAGTATCTACTACTATTACTCCAAACATCAACCGCTATCCAGCATGCATCTAGTGTATTAAGTTCATGGGGAAATGGAGTAATGCAATAAGAATGATGACATGATGTAGACAAGATCTATCTATGTAGATATAGACCACATCGTTTTATCCTTAGTAGCAACGATACATACGTGTCGGTTCCTGTTCTGTCACTGGGATCAAGCACCATAAGATCGAACCCACTACAAAGCACTGAGGGAGTCCTGGATTAGGGGGTCCTCGGACAGCCAGACTATATACTTTGGCCGGACTGTTGGACTATGAAGATACAATATTGAAGACTTCGTCCCGTGTCCGGGTAGGACTCTCCTTTGCATGAAAGGCAAGCTTGGCAATTCGGATATGTAGATCTCCTCCCTTGTAACCAACTCTGTGTAACCCTAGCCCCCTCCGGTGTCTATATAAACCAGAGGGTTTAGTCCGTAGGACAACAACAATCATAATCATAGGCTAGCTTCTAGGGTTTAGCCTCTACGATCTCGTGGTAGATCAACTCTTGTAGTACTCATATCATCAAGATCAATCAAGCAAGAAGTAGGGTATTACCTCCATCATGAGGGCCCGAACCTGGGTAAACATTGTGTCCCCCGCCTCCTGTTACCATCAGCCTTAGACGCACAGTTCGGGACCCCCTACCCGAGATCCGCCGGTTTTGACACCGACATTGGTGCTTTCATTGAGAGTTCCACTATGCCGTCACGATAAAGGCTTGATGGCTCCTTCGATCATCGGCAACGATGCGATCCAGGGTGAGGTTTTTCTCTCCGGATAGATCTTCGTATTCGGCGGCTTCATACTGCGGGCAAACTCGCTTGGCCATCTGGAGCAGATCGAGAGCTACGCCCCTGGCCATCAGGTCGGGTTTGGAAGCTTGAACTATACTGCCGACATCCGCGGAGACTTGATTTTCGACGGATTCGAGCCTGTGTCAGGTGCGCCGCACAGTCACGACGAGCATGACTTAGCTCTATCGTCGGACGGTGTTCGAGAGATCACACCTGTGGCTACTCCGGCCCTCAATCCGGAGCAGATCGTGTCGTCCGAGGACGGGTGGTTGGACCCCACCACGGAAGCCGCACACTCAGTGGCGATAGAGCCGAATACTGACTTCACCTCCTATGAGACCTATGTTACCGGACCCTTGGATTAGTCCCCGACCACAGGCTCTGAACTGCCTGTGTCCGTGCCTATCCAATCTGATTGGGCACCGATCATGGAGTTCACCTCCGTAGATATTTTTCAGCACTCGCCCTTGGGTGACGTGCTAGATTCATTGAGGTCTCTCTCCTTGTCAAGAGACCCTCGGCCGGACTATGTCCGGCTCGAGTGGGAAGCGGACGACGAAGGAATTCGTTCCCCACCCACCACCCACTTAATAGCCACTGTCGACGACTTAACCGACATGCTTGATTTCGACTCCGAAGACATCGACGGTATGGATGACGATGCAGGAGAAGAACAAGAACCACCGCCCACAGGGCGCTGGACAGCCACCTCATCATATGATATATACATGGTGGACACCCCCAAAGAAAGCAATGGCAATAAGGCAATGGAGGATAATCCCCTCGAGAAGCAATCTAAGCACCGGTGTCATCGACGCCACTCTAAGCCCCGCCATAGCAAAAGCAACTATACCGGGACAAGAGACAATAACGCTGTGGACAGTGCCGAAGACAAAGACAATCCCCTCCAACCAGGCTTCAAGCGGGAGGATGGGCATACGAGCCCCAAGGAACAGGCGACAGACGGAGAATCAGGGGATGACAATTACATGCCCCTCTCCGAAGATGAAGTGTGCCTCGGCGATGAAGAATTCATCGTGCCTGAGGATCCCGTCGAGCAGGAGCGCTTCAAGTGCCGGCTTATAGCCACAGAAAAAAGCCTGAAGAAAAAGCAGCAGTAGCTTCAAGCTGATCAAGATCTGCTAGCAGATAGATGGATTGAGGTCCTGGCAGCCGAAGAACATGAACCCGAGCGCCCAACCAAAAGTTACCCAAAGCACAGGTTGCTACCCCAACTCGAGGAGGAAGCATTAAAGCCTACACTACCGGCATATGATCCGGCTGACCGACCACCTCGTGGCCGAGACAAAGCGGCATATCAGCCTGAAGTCCAGCCCGCACCCCGTTGCCAGTCAAACAAAAACACCAAGGCCCGGGGCTACACGCAGGACCTGCGAGACGTATTCGAAAACAAAGCAGGACATACAAGATCGATCTAGGATCACGGGGGCGCGCCCCAACCGTGACGACGACCGTTACGCCGGATATACTAGAAGCAAATCCGGCCAGGCCGAATACAGGAGACAAGACTCGTACGAACTGCATCGTGATATAGCCCGGCACAGAGGCGCCGCACACCTCCTATGCTTCACCGACGAAGTAATGGATCATGAATTCATGGAAGGGTTTAAACCCGTAAACACTGAATCATATGATGGTATAACAGACCCCGCGGTATGGATTGAAGATTTCCCCCTCCACATCCACATGGCTCGCGGTGATGATCCACATGCCATCAAGTACCTCCCACTAAAACTCAAAGGACCGGCTCCACAGTGGCTGAATAGCCTGCCAGCAAACTCCATTGGCAGTTGGGAGAACTTGGAAGACGCATTCCTTGACAACTTCTAGGGCACTTATGTGCGACCACCGGATGCTGATGACTTGAGTCACATAACCCAACAGCCCGGGGAGTCAGCTAGGAAATTCTGGACTCGGTTCCTAACTAAAAAGAACCAAATTGTCGACTGCCCGGATGCCGAGGCCTTAGCAGCATTTAAACGTAACATCCGTGACGAGTGGCTCGCCCGACACCTCGGCAAAGAGAAGCCGAAGTCCATGGTAGCCCTCACGACACTCATGACCCACTTTTGTGAGGGCGAGGACAACTGGCTGGCTGGCAGCAACAACATATCTAAAAATCCTGGCAATTCAGATGCCAGAGATAGCAACGGCAAGCCACGTCGCAACAGACACAAGCGCCACAACAACAGTGACAACACCAAAGACACGACAGTCAATGCGGGATTCAGTGGCTCTAAATCCGGTCAGCGGAAAAGCCGTTCAAAAGAAGCAATCCGGGCCCGTCCAGTTTGGACCGCATACTTGATCGCTCGTGCCAAATTCACGACGCCCCCGATAAACCAGCCAACCACACCAACAGAGAATGCTGGGTGTTCAAACAGGCCGACAAGTTGAATGCCGAAAACAAGGAAAAGGGGATGCATAGCAACGATGAGGAGGAGCCCCGGCCGCCGAACACACAGGGACAGAAGAAATTTCCTCCCCAAGTGAAAATAGTGAACATGATATACGCAACCCATATTCCCAAGCGGGAAAGGAAGCGTGCACCAAGGGACGTCTATGCGATGGAGCCAGTCACCCCAAAGTTCAACCCATGCTCTTCTTGTCCGATCACTTTCGATCGTAGGGACCACCCTACCATTATCCGTCATGGCGGTTCTTCCCATTGGTCATTGACCCCATCATTGACGGATTTCACCTCACTCGAGTCCTTATGGACAGTGGCAGCAGCCTGAACCTGCTCTATCAGGATACAGTGCGCAAAATGGGTATTGATCCCTCAAGGATCAAACCCACAAAACCACCTTTAAAGGTGTCATGGCAGGTGTAGAGGCCTGTTGCACGGGCTCAATCATACTGGAAGTGATCTTCGGATCCCCGGCAACTTCCGAAGTGAGGATTTGATCTTTGATATCGTCCCCTTCCATAGTGGCTATCACGCACTGCTCGGACGAACTGCATTCGCCAGATTCAATGCGGTACCGCATTATGCATACCTCACTCAAAATGCCAGGACCTCGCGGGGTTATAACAGTTAATGGAAACACAGAACGCTCGCTCCGTACGGAGGAGCACACTGCGGCCCTCGCAGCAGAGGTACAAAGAAGCCTTCTGAGGCAAACCGCCAATTCGGCGATAAAGCCCCCGGACACCCTCAAGCAAGTCTGGAGTGCCCTGCAACAGGATCGCCCGGCACATTTTGAGCTCGCCTAGCAATTCGGCCTCCGTCCTTGTCCCAGTCAAGCGGCGAAATTTATGCCGCGCGTCCATAATTACGCACTCAAGATACCATGGGCATAGGCGGAGGCACGGCTATGGCACAACCCACAATGCGGCTCAACCGCCTCAGGACCCGTATATCTTTACCATTTTCTTCCTTTCAGGACCCTATTCTCTGAAGGCCCTCTCCGATACCTTGATTATCGGACCCGTCACGGGAAGGAAACACCAAGGAAGCAAGAAGCTTTGATGTACAAGGGAATCCCCAGGTGGTCTCTGATAACAATCGCTATACCTGTTTTACATACCCACACGCAGCCTGCCCTTGGATAGGACATGTCAAATAGTCCTATTTTTGCTTATTGCACTAATTGAATACATACGCTTTGACGTACCATTTAAATAACAATGTACATCGTTAGCTTATTATTGCATTTCTTCATCTTTTTTTCCCTGTCTGCTTATTCACGACAAATTGCACCCATACATCCTGGTACGTTCAGTGCGCCAGGGGCTTTAGTGTACCCCATAACAGGGCAAGAAAAGTCCGAACACTTTCGACAATGTAGCACCCCGAACTTATAGCATTATATGCATCAGCTCTGAATCATGTCTTGGGTCAATAGTTGGGTTTTCCTGGCTCCCATGTTTTGGTACCTTATGTTCCGCTATATCGGCTAAGGTAGCACTGGGAGAACTACTACGATTGTGTCCCGGTTCTTCCGGACGAGCACCTCAGTAGAGAAAGCCGAAAACTGACTATCATGATGCGGCGAGAGCTGGTCGCTGTTCGAGAGGTCTCAAATGCTTAAAGATTTTTTCCGCTTCGGGCGAGGAATCAGCCTTGTCCGATTTAGGCGTATATAGCACCCCAAGTTCGGCCTTCCGAATACTAGGGGCTTCGCCAAAATTTAAAATTGCAGACTTCTATGGCTAAGTGAGAGTGATAAAGTTGTATAGTCCGATTGCCTTGTTCGCTGCGCTAAACACCTCCTTAAAGGACCAATTTTTTTGGATAAAGAGTGTTTAAGACTAATCCCGAACACCTCAGTACTAGTTACATGGGGGCAGAAGCCGACGACTGGCCAACTCTCAGATTTTATAAACGGCCTCACAGAAGGTAATATTTTAAATCGACAAGTGTTATATAGCGCACATGAACTCGTTTTCATATTACAGGATCACATGAATACATTCATTCAAATATTACATCCTTAGCACATTCCTCCGCCACAAGGCGGGCACCCTTCAGGACACTATCATAATACTTTTCGGGGTGGCGATGCTCTTTGCCCTTCGGTGGCCCCTCCTTCACCAGCTTTTCGGCGTCCATCTTCGCCCAGTGCACTTTCGCACGGGCAAAGGCCCTGCGCACACCCTCAATGTAGACGGACCGCTTTATGACTTCAAGCCATGGGAAGGCATTCACAAGCCGCTTTACCGGGACGAAGTAGCTGCCAGGCATGGGCTCGCGAGGCCACATCCAAACTATGAGACCCTTCATGGCTAGTTCGGCCGCCTTGTGAAGCTCGACCAGTTGCTTCAGCTGGTCGCTCAAGGGCATCAGATGTTCAGTCCTAGTATATTGAGACCAGAACAACTTTTCCGTCGAGCTCCCTTCCTCGGCCCGGTAGAACTCCACGGCATCCGATACACTGCTGGGTAGATCTGCGAACGCTCCTGGAGAGCTCCGAATTCGGGTAAGTAGAAGGAAAGTTTCCTTCACATGCTTGCTTTGCATAATGAATGCCTTACCCGCTGCTATCTTCTTGACCGCCTGAATCTCCTGGAGGGCCTTTTGAGCTTCGGTCTTGGCATTTTGTGCGTTCTCGAGGGCCTTCGCAAGCTCGGACCCCTGCGTCTTAGAGTCACGCTCCAAGGACTCGTATTTTTTTGGCGAAATCCTGGAGCTCTTGTTGAACCTCGCCGACTCGAGCCTCTTGCTTCTCGCGCTCGATGCGCTCCTGGGCAGCTCTGTCTTCGGCCTCGGACAACGCCTTCTTTAGGGACGCCACTTCGGTTGTGGCCCCTAGCAAAATTCATGATGATCCCATGATCTAGTAACCACTTTATTTTTTCTTTATCAATATACAGGCGGGGTATCACTTACCTTTGTTCTCTTCGAGCTGCCTCTTGGTAAGGCCGAGCTCTTCCTTGGACCGTTCAACGTCCTGCTTCAGTCCGGAGACCTCCGAAGTACGAGCGGCAGCGGCCAGTAGCGAAGCCTGCTTATTCACATAGACATATTCTGATTAGACTCCTGTGATTATTATTTGATCCTCTGTTCGGCCTTTCTTTGCGAACGCCAAACATAGCATCAGGGGCTATTGTCTATACTGTGATATTTTCTCATAATTTGATTACTTACCTCAAAGCCTGTTAGGAGGATGGCACAGGCTTCGGTCAGTCCGATTTTGGCAGACCGGACCTTATCGACCACCGCACTCATCATAGTATAGTGCTCTTCGTGAATGGAAGTGCCGCGAAGCGCTTCCAACAAGTTGTCTGATGACTCTGGATGGACAAAGGCCATCGGCACAGACGGCTCGCCCCCCTTAGTGAGGGGTCGCCTGACAAAATCCAGAACCACTGGAGGTTCCGGCGCAGTATCCAGCCGGGGGCCAAACTTGTTGCGGCCCCCGTCATTAGAGCCCACAGGAGTCTTGCCCCCATGCGCCCAGTCGGTGCCCTTTGAGACAACACCTCGATGTCGTCCGTGGGCCGGGGGGAGGTGGCTGTTGGGAGTGAATTGTTGTTCATCGCCGACTGGCCCAAAGACTCATCCGAAGAGGATACGTCGATATGGGCTTTGGACGGACTGCATGATCATGTTTGACATGATGAGAAGTAATAAAACAAAACATAACAGAACTATTATAGTATCCGGATAGTTATGACTTCGCCAGGGGCTTGTCCCTGGGCAACCACTCCTCGTCGCTGTAAGTGGTTGTTGTGGAGTAGTCCGGAAGGAGGGTCCTTCCCTTCTTGTACCATTCGGCCTCCCCAGATGGAGGGGCCTTCCTTTTCTTGTCTCCCCTGGCTGGGGGGGGGGGGTACTTTCCTCTTCCTCCTCGTTTTCGTGGGAGGAGTGCGCCTCGGTGTTTTCGAAAGATGAGTCCGATACGACCTTGCGTCGGAGACCTTTTCTGGTCCTTCATAGGGCGCCTTCTTCTTGGCCTTCTTCTCTGGTGCCTCATAGGGCGCCGGAACCAGCATCTCCGTTAAGAGAGCCCTTGCTAGATCTTCAGGCAGTGGGGCCGGACAATCGATTTGCTCCACTGTCGCTACCCAGTCCTGTTAAAATGGCGTGGAGGCTCAGATCCCTCACATGATTATACTGGGGAAAGGAACATCTTATGAGATATAAAGAGCTTACCGGATTGGCAGGGCGCTTTGCGCTGAGTCCGTGATTCTCGGTAAGGGGAGGAGGTACCTCGGCGGCCTTGAACAACACCTTCTAGACGTCTTGGTGCGTCGTGTTGAAAAGGTCTCGCAGCGTCTGGTGCTTGGCCGGGTCGAACTCCCACATATTGAATGGACGTCTGTGACATGGAAGGATCCGGTAGAAGAGCATGACCTGGACCATGATGAGAAGCTTGATTTTCTTGCTTATCATATTTTCAACACAGTTCTGGAGTCCAGTCAGCTCCACCGATGAACCCCAGGATAGGCCCTTCTCTTTCCAGGAGATGAGCCGCACGGGGATGCCGGATCGAAAATTGGGGGCCGCCACCCAGTTGGTGCCGCGCGGCTCGGTGATGTAGAACCACCCCGATTGCCACCCCTTCACGGTCTCCACATAGGAGCCTTCGAGCCAGGTGATGTTGGACATTTTGCCCACCATGGCGCCTCCGCACTCCGCTTGCTGGCCGACCACCACCTTTGGTTTCACGTTGAAGGTCTTCAGCCACAAGCCGAAGTGGGGCTTGATGCGGAGGAAGGCCTCGCACACGACGATGAACGCCGAGATGTTGAGGATGAAATTGGGGGCCAAATCATGGAAGTCCAGCCTGTAGTACAACATGAGCCCGTGGACAAATGGGTGGAGGGGAAATCCCAGCCCGCGGATGAAGTGGGTGAGGAATACAACCCTCTCATGGGGTGCTAGAGTAGGGACGATCTGCCCCGCGTCTGGGAGCCGGTGCGCGATGTCTGCGGCCAGGTATCCGGCTTCCTGGAGCTTCCTAATGTTCTCCTCCGTAACGGAGGAGACCATCCACTTGCCTCCCGCTCCGGACATGTTTGGAATGGCTTTGCAGAGAAAATGAGAACTTGGGCGCTGGAACTCGAGTGCGCGAGAATGGATGGGCAGGGGAAGAAGAAGGCATGGGTGAAAAGGAGGAGTCCTTGTCCCTTTATAAAGGTAGTAGAAACTGTGCGCCTCCCTACTTGCCCCATAAAATGGCTTATTCCCCAAGCGCCGCGATTGATGGCGCAGTTGGCTTACCCATATCCGTATTGATGAGAATCCCGTGATAAGGGGAACACGATCTCTACTTCGACAAGACGTGCCAATAAAACTGCCTCGCAACACGTGCAGTGGCAGGCAGGGAAAAATGGTTCGTAATGGTCAGGCCACGGCAGGACGTCATGTTATGAAAAGTTGTCAGCAGATTAGATTTGTGGAATAATATACTCTCTACAGTGGTATGTGGAATTTATTTTGCAGAGCCGGACACGATCCTTGTGTTCAAAATCTTCTATGGAGTATTCAGAGAAGGAACCTGCCTTGCAATGCCGAAGACAAACTACGTGTCGGACTCATCTTCATTGAAGCCTGGTTCATGGGCTACTGAGGGAGTCCTAGATTAGGGGGTCCTCAGACAGCCAGACTATATACTTTGGTCGGACTGTTGGACTATGAAGATACAAGATTGAAGACTTTGTCCCGTGTCCGGGTGGGACTCTCCTTTACGTGGAAGGCAAGCTTGGCAATTCGGATATGTAGATCTCCTCCCTTGTAACCGACTCTGTGTAACCGTAGCCCCCTCCGGTGTCTATATAAACCGGAGGGTTTAGTCCGTAGGACAACAACAATCATAATCATAGGCTAGCTTCTAGGGTTTAGCCTCTACGATCTCATCGTAGATCATCTCTTGTAATACTCATATCATCAAGATCAATCAAGCAGGAAGTAGGGTATTGCCTCCATCGTGAGGGCCCGAACCTGGGTAAACATTGTGTCCCCCGCCTCCTGTTACCATCAGCCTTAGACGCACAGTTCGGGACCCCCTACCCGAGATCCGCAGGTTTTGACACCGACAAGCACCTCTTCTCATTTCAAGATAAATAGATCAAGTTGGCCAAACAAAACCCAAATATCAAAGAAGAAATACGAGGCTATAACAATCATGCATATAATACATCAAAGAAGATTCAAAATAACTTTCATGGATAATAAGATAGGTCTGATCATAAACTGAAAGTTCATCCGATCCCAACCAACACACCGCAAAAAGAGTTACATCATATGGAACTCCAAGAGACCATTGTATTGAGAATCAAACGAGAGAGAGGAAGCCATCTAGCTACTAACTATAGACCCGAAGGTCTAAAAGAACTACTCATGCATCATCGGAGAGGCATCAATGGAAGTGGTGAACCCCTCCATGATAGTGTCTAGATTTTATCTGGTGGTTCTGGACTCTGCGGCAGCTGAAATTGATTTTCATCAATTCCCCTAGGGTTTCTAGAATATTGGGGTATTTATAGGGAAAAGAGGCGGTTCGGGGGCACCTGAGGTGGGCACAACCCACCACGGCGCACCTGGGCCTCCAGACGCGCCCTGGTGGGTTGTGCTCCCCTCGGAGCACCCCCGAGGTGCTTCTTTGGCCCATTAGTTGTCTTCTGGTCCAAAAAAATCTCCAATTTTTTTTGTTGCGTTTGGACTCCGTTTGGTATTGATTTCCTGCGATGTAAAAAACATGCAGAAAACAACAACTGGCACTTGGCACCATGTCAATAGGTTAGTACCAAAAAATGATATAAAATGACTATAAAATGATTATAAAACATCCAAGATTGATAATATAGCAGCATGGAACAATGAAAAAATAGATACGTTGGAGACGTATCAGCATCCCCAAGCTTAATACATGCTCATCCTCGAGTAGGTAAATGATAAAAACAGAATTTTTGATGTGGAATGTTGCCTAACATGTCATATCATATTCTTTTCTTTATAGCATGGACATTTGTACTTTTATATTGTTCAAAGCAATAGTCTAGTTTTGACATGATAACTTAAATACTCAAGCATGCCAACAAGCAACCATGTCTTTCAAAATATCAACGCT
The DNA here is from genome assembly GCF_018294505.1 of Triticum aestivum. NCBI lineage: Eukaryota > Viridiplantae > Streptophyta > Magnoliopsida > Poales > Poaceae > Triticum > Triticum aestivum. The sequence goes on along the minus strand of NC_057797.1, from coordinate 180,815,905 downwards.
AAAATAAGCTATCCCTAGCCCATTATGCTCAATCATTGATCCATTCATGAAACACGCTCGCATATTAACTACACCCAATACTCAAGTATGATCATAGTGCCTCATAGTTGGTGCTTTATAAGAGAAGATGGAGACTCAAATTCAAAAATAGAAATTGCATAAAGTAAAAGAAAGGCCCTTCACAGAGGGAAGTAGGGATTTGTAGAGATGCCAGAGCTCAAAGCAAAAATTGAGAGATAATTTTTTTTTGAGAGGCATACATTTCCCACCAACGAGAATGACTTAGAGTTCCCAACACTTTCCATGCTAGATATATCATAGACGGTTGCCAAACAAAAATTAAAGTTTATTCCTTTTTCCACCATCCTTTCACTTTGCATGGCTAACCATATCCACGGGTGCCTTCCATACCAACACTTTCCAAGGAATTTATTATTTGACAACATAAAGTAAATTCATTTTTCATTTCGGGACTGGGCATCCCTAATACGTTTGCCTTACTCTCGTGCAATGACAAGTGAATAAATACTCATCGTGAGAATAACACGTCTAGCATGGAAAATATTAGTCACCCCTCACCACCTTGTTAGCGGTACGACCACACAAAAGAGAAATTTATTTTGAATATTAGAGATGGCACATACAAATTTTCTTAGAACGGCAAAAGAATACCGCATATAGGTAGGTATAGTGGACTCATGTGGCAAAACTGGTTTAAAGGTTTTTGGATGCACAAGTTGTGATCATACTTAGTGCAAAATGAAGGCTAGCAAAAGACTGAGAAGTGACCAACCAAGAAACGAATAATCTCATAAGCGAGCATTAAGCATAATTAACACCAAATAATGCACCACAAATAGGATATAATTTCATTGTATAATTATTGACTTTCGTGCTTGCATAGCGAATCACAAACCTTAACACCAATATTCTTACTAAATCATAATTACTCATCAAGATGACTCACATATCACATCATCATATCTCAAAACTATTACTAAGAGTCAAATTTATTTTGTCCAATGATCTTCATGAAAGTTTTTATTGTATCCTTCTTGGATATCTATCACTTTGGGACTAATTTTCATATGTTGCTTTTGATAAGCTCAAACAAATATAAGTGAATATCATGGGCATAAAATTTCTTTCTTTCAAATTAATTTAAGTGAAGCAAGAGAGAATTTCTTGAAAATTTTACTAACTCTCAAATAAATCTAAGTGAAGCAAGAGAGAATTTCTTCAAAAATACTAAAGCACACTGTGCTCAAAAAGATATAAGTGAAGCACTAGAGCAAATCCATTGCTCATAAAAATTTAAGTGAAGCATAGAGAGCAATTCTAACAAGTCATGACATAATTTTGGTTCTCCCAAATAGGTGTGTCCAGCAAGGATTCAAGACTTAAAACACAAAATAAAACAAGCAAAGACTTATATCATACAAGATTCTCCAAGCAAAACACATAGTATGTGACGAATAAAAATATAGCTTCGAGTAAAATACCGATGGCCGTTAGAAAAAAGAGGGGATGCCACTCGGGGGCATCCCCAAGCTTAATTGCTCGCTCTCTTTTGGATAATAGCTTGGGATGCCGAGGCATCCCCAAGCTTAGGCTCTTCTTACTACTTATTCCTTCATCTATCATAAGATAACCCAAAACATGAAAACTTCAATCACACAAAACTCAACAAAACCTTCGTGAGATCTGTTAGTATAAGAAAACAAATCACTACTATAACTACTGTAGCAAACCAATTAATATTTTATTCTTGCATTATTATACTATATTCCAACTTTTCTATGGCAAAAACTCATCAAAGAAAACCATAGAGCCATCAAAACAAGCACACAACACAAAGAAAACAGAATCTGTCAAAAACAGAATAGTCTGTAGCAATCTGGAAATTTTGAATACTTCTATAACTCCATAAACTACGAAAAATTAGGACGACCTGGGCAATTTTTATATTAATCTAGTGCAAAAGGAATTGGTATTTTATCGCTCTCTGGTAAAAATGAAAATTATTTTTGCGAGCGCAAAATTTCTATTTTTTCAGCAAGATCAAACAACTATCACCCAAGAAGATCCTAAAGGCTTTACTTGGCACAAACACTAATTAAAACACAAAAAAACACAATCATAACAGTAACATAATTGTGCTAACACTCAAGAACAGAAAGCAAAAAGCAAAAATAAATTTTATTCATTGGGTTGCCTCCCAACGAGCGCTATAGTTTTACGCCCTTAGCTAGGCATTAAGCAAGGATCTAAGTTTTGTCATCTTTCTTCTTAATTCCCTTAGAGGTGTTTTCATCATGGGGTTTTGTAAAAACAACATAAAACATATTATCCATAGAAATCTTAGCATTATTAAGTTGACCATTATCATAACCATGTTGATTTCAGGCAACAATCCAAGAGTAATGTTGATTAACATTATCAAAAACTTGTTAAATTACATCTAGAATGGGGACTTCCTTTTTAAGATTCTCATCAAAGATTTTATTATCCCCAAGAAAATGTCTTAACACATAATCACTATTATAAAGAATTTCATCTATTACGGGATTTTCATGATTCATGCCATAAAAATCAAAGATTTCCTAGCTTCCCGTATGATATAGTAAAACTCATTCATAAGAACGAGAGTGGACAACCTTTTAGCCTTAGGATTCTTAATAGTGGGAAGCTCAAAAAACAATCTTTTCAAAGTAGGATGCATACGGATAAATTTAGTCTCAAGTTTCAGAACTAGTGCTGAAATAGCATTCGCATAAGATCTAGTAATTCTAAGTATAGGAGCATCGTCAAGACTTAGATTTCCCACACAATTGAAAAATTCATGGATACGTTCCTTTCCCATAACATTCCACTGCCCCAAGATAAAAGTTTTAGCATCCATATTGCTCGTACGTCCAATCTTAGGAGTTAGGCCATCATCTGTTTGTGGCATACTAAAATCACTCATAAAACGGCGAACGAAAGAGAGGGCGGATAAAATGACAAATTTTTGCGAAGTGGGGGAGAGGAAAACGAGAGGCAAATGGAAAATAATGTAAATTGCGAGGAGATGAGATTTTTGATTAGGAACCTGGTATATGTTGAAGATCCTCCCCGGCAACGGCGCCAGAAATTCCTTTTGATGCGGCTTGAAGCTACGTCAGTATTTCCCCAAAGAGGAAGGGATGATACAGCACCACGATGGTAGGTATTTCCCTCAGTGATGAGACCAAGGTTATCGAACCAGTAGGAGAACCAAGCAATAGAACTTAAGCGGCGCCTGCACACAAATAACAACTACTCGCAACCCGACGTATTAAAGGGGTTGTCAATCCCTTTTGGGTAACGGTGCCAGAAATTGGCAAAACGGACGTGAATAAATTGTAGTAGATTGATAGATGAAACGCCAAATAAAATAAATAAGAATAAATTCCAGTAAGGTATTTTTGTATTTTGGTTTAATAGATCTGACAATCAAAGGCAAATAAAATAGATCGCAAAGGCAAATAATATGAGAAAGAGACCCGGGGGCCGTAGGTTTCACTAGTGACTTCTCTCGAGAAAAATAGCAAATGGTGGGTAAACAAATTACTGTTGGGCAATTGATAAAACTTCAAATAATCATGACGATATCCAAGCAATGATCATTATATAGGCATCACATCCAAGATTAGTAGACCGACTCCTGCCTACATCTACTACTATTACTCCACACATCGACCGCTATCCAGCATGCATCTAGTGTATTAAGTGCATGGGGAAACGGAGTAATGCAATAAGAATGATGACATGTCGGTTCCCCTTCTATCACTGGGATCAAGCACCGTAAGATCGATCCCACTACAAAGCACCTCTTCCCATTTCAGGATAAATAGATCAAGTTGGCCAAACAAAACCCAAATATCGGAGAAGAAATATGAGGCTATAAGCAATCATGCATATAAGATATCAAATAAGATTCAAATAACTGTCATGGATAAAAAGATAGATCTGATCATAAACTCAAAGTTCATCTGATCCCAACAAACACACCGCAAAAAGATTTACATCATATGGATCTCCAAGAGACCATTGTATTGAGAATCAAACGAGAGAGAGGAAGCCATCTAGCTACGAACATCGGACCTGAAGGTCTACAAAGAACTACTCACGCATCATCAAAGAGGCACCAATGGAAGTGGTGAACCCCTTTGTGATGGTGTCTAGATTGGATCTGGTGGTCCTGGACTCTGCGGTGGCTCGAATTGATTTTAGTCGACTCCCCTAGGGTTTCTGGAATATTGGGGTATTTATAGAGCAAAGAGGCGGTCCCGGGGGGCACCTGAGGTGTGCACAACCCACCAGGGCGCACCTGGACCTCCAGGCGCGCCCTGGTGGGTTGTGCTCCCCTCGGAGCACCCCCGGTGCTTCTTTGGCCCATTGGTTGTCTTCTGGTCCAAAATAAATCTCCAAAAAGTTTCGCTGTATTTGGATTCCGTTTGGTATTGATTTCATGCGATGTAAAAAACATGCAGAAAACAACATCTGGCACTTGGCACTATGTCAATAGGTTAGTACCAAAAAAATATAAAATGATTATAAAACATCCAAGATTGATAATATAACAACATGGAACAATCAAGAATTATAGATACGTTGGAGACGTATCACTAGGTGGTTTAACCATCAACCTTTGTAACCCGTCAGAACCTTGGTCGGCTCTCCCACTTAGTATCAGTAGTCATTTACTATGAAATGGTCCACTTTAAACATGAACTTTGAAAACACTGAGCGGTTCTTCCTCACAATACTGATCCACCATACTGTATTTATCAGGTGTTCATTGTTAAAGATGACTAAGACTGTTACCTGATGCGATTGGGCTGCCTCCACTGTCACGGAGCAAACTCTTACAGAATATGTTCAAGTGGGCTTCCTATCAGCCAAAGATGTTATTCACTGGCGAGCCCCAGGCACATAAGTTAGACCTCAGCCGAAGGAAAGGCGAAATCGTTGTTTTTGTTGATCATATGAACCATGGCTTCTCACCGCCCGGCTCAAAATTCTTTCGTGATGTATTGCACTTTTTAAAAACTTCATCCCCAAGATATCGGACCCAACTCCATCTCCAACATCTGCAACTTTCAAGTATTTTGTGAAGTTTACCTTCAAGAAGAGCCCATCATCGATCTTTTCCGAGAGTACTATTATCTGAACTGCCAGACAGAGTTTATAGATGGACCTTGCTTAGAACTTGGTGGCATTTCAATCCAAAGGCGAAGAGACACCATGTTCCCTGCAGCCTCACTTCCTAGTCATCCTAAAGACTAGAATCAGACATGGTTTTACTGTTAGGATACTTCTCCATCTGATGAAAATCTTTTGTCGGGTTTCCATGACTGCCGGCTTAACCCAAAACATCCACTTCCAGACCGGCTCACCACATTCTAATGTGCTAAGTATATGCCTACCTTTTCAAAGGTGAGGGCCTTGCTAGCCAATGGACTGACTAGAGTTGACCTGGGTCGATGATGGGTCGCCTGGAGGATCATACCTTTGAGCCGCCGGTCCGGCTTAATGTGTGAGTATACTTGTGATGCCAAAGACCCACAACGTTACAGTCCAACCCGTATGGAAGACAAGGAAATCAATGAGATGACGAAGACGCTGCTCAATGAAAGCTTAGAGACCTGCAGCAAAACGGGGCTGAACCCCTTCTGTGCTCTTAACCCGGCTCCAGACGTAAGTACTTCAAGCCAATTTTTCCTGTAACCATTACTTATACCGAACTGCACATTCCTTATCTTTATTTACTTCTTTTTTAGGCTGACTCTTCTTTCTGGAACAAGAAGTTGCAAGAAAAACCTTCGAAAAAGGCCAGAGACAAAACCAAAGCTTCCAAGAGACCGCCATGAAGAAAACAAACACAACAAATCTTCCAAGATACCCCTTGCAAACGCTGAGCAGAGGTGCCTCATAACTCAAACTTCTCTTTTTCAAAAACGGGTCTTATCCGTCAACCGCTTAATCCTTCCGACTCAAATTACCAGGGAACCTCTCACTCTTCCTCCGGCAACTCTACTGGACTCAGATCCCTCTCTTCAAAGTCGCTCCTGGGTGAGAACATTTAACCTCTTTGCGCTTTAACACTTTACAAACTGACACATTGACATCTTCATATGTCTTACTTTCAGTGGAATAGCCAAACCGAGCAAGAAATTGAAGATGAATAAACCGGCCTAAGACCCCATGGTCACCGATCTGGAGAAACAAACTATGTTAGAGGCTTCTCATCAAACACCTAACGCCACTACCGGTGATCCGCCACCAGAGAATCTCAACGTCACAGTGGATCCAATGGGCGTTGACCCGCCCAGTGCTACGCCGCCAAATCCCATCAAGCCTGTTGAAGAAAATGCTAAAGACATTGTAGTTATTGGGACTAGCTATACAGAACCAAAGAACTCCACTGTCTTAGCAAAGCACAAATCCAAAGAAGAATTTTTAGCTGCTGACAGAGGCAAATGGAAATTGGACTTGGAGAGCTATGCTAGTTTTAATGCCATTGAAATCCATGCTGGCTATTTGAACCGCCTTCATACCAGCCGTGAAATGGAAGCCGGCTTGGTGAATCTGATGAAGGGGCGTGTCGGGGATATACCCCGCAGTATGACCCGGCCGGAAGTATGACCCGGACGGACTTGGCGCTTCACCGATGACCTGCTGGAGGATTGGCGATTCACGGGTCTGGCGGCTCACTGATCAGACGACTCACGAGCCTGGCGACTTAATGATGGCCCCAAAAGCGGGTCAGACGGATGACAAGGGCCCAAGGCCCAGTAGGCCGGCTCATGTTATTATGGGCCGGCTTAAGAGGAAAGGAATGACGAATATTTCCTTTACGAGGAAGCAAGACCCAGACTTGTAATCAACTTGTAAGAGAAGATAGATTAGTCCTAGTCCTACTAGGAGTCCACATGTAACCTGCCCCTCTAACTTATATAAGGAGAGGTAGGGCTCCCAAAAGGGGAGAGATAGAAAACAATCTCTAGGGCTAGACACAAAGAGCCGGCTTACCGGCGACTCTCTCGTGATCATAATGAGACCTAGCCTCAAACAGCATGTAGGGTTATTACCGGATGATATTTCCCGGGGCCCGAAGCTGTCTAAATCATCGTCTTGTGTGTTGCGTCTCTCGATTCCGCTCAACCCCTTCAAGCTACCACATAGATGCGTTGGCCTCGCGACTAAGTCCTTTCATGAGGACATCTGCCTTGACAATTCCACGACAGTTGGCGCCCACCGTGGGGCTCGCGCCCGGTGGTTTTGAGTTCTTGGAGGGATTTTTCCTAGGTGTCGAGAAGCTCGCGATTGGTCAGATGAAGAAGAACTGGCACGGGGAAATCATGCACTATAACCCGTCATGAGTAACCTTGGATTTCATGGGAATTCAGTCCAATCATCATCAACAAAATAGCAGCGGCTCTATCGCCGCACCGGATGGCTAGCATGTTTACTGGAGATGGTTGATCGTATTTACTGAAGGTATGGGATTTTTTCCGGCCAGCGTTCAGAGATTTGAATCGCCCGGAGTCGAGATTGACAGAGTCATCGTTGCCAGCATCGGTTGTCTCCATTGTTTTTCGGTTGTCCGTATCGTTGTCCAACTCGATCGGCTCCTGGGCAAACTCTGCATTGATGAGTACATGCAATAAAAAGCAAAGTCCGAGTCCAACCAGGGAAGCAAGTCCCGATAGAAAGGAAACAAAAAAGGAGGGAGGCAGAAAATCAGCTATCGGCCAAACAGCTGGTCACGTGGCCAAACCTCAAAAGAAAAAGGAAAAAAAGGGGTGGTTCAGATCCGGGTCCTAGGAGAGTCAACAATGGGAATTCGCGGACTGAACCTTCGCCCATCTCATCTTCCCGGCCTTGCCCCGTCGCCCGCCTGGGCACGTGCGGCCTCACTCGCCATCGCCGCCTCGTCCTCGCTCCGGGTTGTCGGGGGACCCACAGTGGTCGCCATCATTGCGGCCTTCCCCGCCGTGTCGAACCACTGTGGCCGGCGTCGAACCGTCTGGCTTCGCGGCCGCCTTAGCTATGGCCTCACACGTCCGTCTCAAGCGCGGCCCTGCCACCTCGCTCTTGCTGTAAGCTGCCGTCGCCTTCACGCTTGGCCTCTGCCGCGGATGGTGTCAAACCAGCCTGTCCGAGCTGCAGTCCTCGCTTGAGTCGCCGGGTCTCCATACTTCGTTCAGCCCGCGACTGCGGTTCCACCTCACGCCGTTTGGCCGCCGCCGTTGTCTCGCGCCTCGAGCCGGTTCCAAGCCGTTTTGCAAGTTGGCCACCTCAAGCACTGCTGAGACTCATAATCACGATTGTCAATAATCGGAAATCAAAGGCTGTTATGCGTATATATTGGTGTCATCATTTTTCAAGCTCTCTGAATGATCAAAAAATCAGTTTAAAGATGGACTAAAATTTTCAGCTAGTCATTTGGTTTGATTCCCCAAGACAGGGATAAGTAGTTACTACTGCTGCTGCACATGCGATACATGCCGAAGTATCAGAAGAAGAAAAAGACAAAGCAATCACGACCTGGAAACGACGTGGAGGGAGGTTTGGATTCGGACTCTGCCGCTTGTGGCCTCGTCAGATCGCCCCGTCGCCGCGTTTCTGTTGATCGGCTATCGCCTCAGCCAATGAACCGCCGACGCCCCTCTGCAACTGCGTGTTCGGTTGTGGTGCAGAGTTTTCATATACATGAGGGCATACATTCAGAAGAATTTCTCATGGGTGCTCCTCTCACTACTACTGTTGTTCGGTGTACAAGGCAAAATAGTCCCAGATCAATAAAGCATCCGCTCAGAATCATCAGTACTAGTCGATGTACATCTAAAAATTATCAAGATGGGCCAAGCCCCCTGCGGTCTGGCTTATTCAACGTGCCGGGTCGACTAACGGACACTGCTGAGGATCATAAGGGTCAAATACATCAGGGACGGCTTGTGCCCATTGCACCTTGCGCCGTTGACGATGCCAATTTCCGTCGAGCCGGCCCTGAGCCACTGCTGTTCTCCGCCTTGCCAGGGACACCTTGACCCGCCCCGCTTTTGTCTAAACCGCCTCAAGCTGACTTACCACCCATTGCCGGCTGCCGCCAGGTCAAGTCGCCGCGCCTCCGGCTGTTTAAGATCGCTAAACCGCCGAGAGCCGCTATAGCTAACCCGTTGGCCCTGCCCTTGATTTCTACCGTGCGTGGCTGTGGCCTCACAGCAAGATTATTGTTGAGATGGATGAGATGATGGAGAAGTCATTAAGAGAAGATTGATCGACACTATGGTCGTTAGTAAAGCCAAGTTCGTGCTTCAGCTTAAATTGCCTCTGCGATGAACCGCCGGAGCCACGTTGGGCTACCTCTGCCCCTGCTTCACGCCGTCATCGCTAAGTCGCCAGCACATCGCTCCGCCGTCGGGCGTTGAGCCGCCCTCGTGCTGACTCGCTGTCCGAGCTTGCATCGCTGTTTTTATGCTGCCTACATAATCTATGCCTCTGCGGTCTTTAGCCGCCGGGAGTCGCCGGGTCCGCCTGAACCGCTTTTGTTGTGATCATCCGTCGTCCAAACAAATCAGGTGATATCCATCCAAGTTTATTTTATTAGCACATGTTGTTTTTGTCAAAGAACAAGTTTATCTTTGCCTTGGTCTACAATATTGTTTATGCAGGGCAATTATTTATGACAAAAAGTGATATTATACGGAGGAGATGGAGGCACGCCAACATCTTTTGGCACAGGTGGTCATCGTTACTCAAGGGACTCCCGCACCGGCTTACAACATCGTGGCCGTCTCTCGCGACCACGCCGGCTTACAACGCCGTGGCCGTCTCTCGCGACCACGCCGGCTTACAACAAGGAGGACAACTTGCCTGTCTGCACCAGCTTACAACGCCACGGCCGGTTCATCTGTCTGTGCCGCCTCTGATGTTACGGTCATCTTTACCGTCCGTCTCTCGCGGTCTGGTCTACATCAACACACCAGGCCGCACTTGTCTGGATGAGCTGTTTATTGAGTATGAGCAAGTCACTACTTGAGAAGCCCGGTTTTCTTCCAACAAACTGGAGGCAAATTATAATATATTATCAGCCACCGTCTGCACTGGATGGTTCAATAGGCAGTCGCATAAGTCGCCGCCACTACAGTTTGGTTAAACTTCAAATAGCTCGTTGGAAGGAGCCATTGGCCGAGTTGCTGACACGGCTCATACGGGATCATTTATAACCTGCCGCAGTCACCTCAACCTTCTGTGGGTTCACATCGCGCTATCAATGCGCCGATGATATACACCTTCTACTCTGGTCAAATATGGAGAATCTCAAGCCAACTCCTCGAGTCGTCTTGAGACTCGGGGGCTACAATGGTATGACTCGGCAAAATTAGCCGGTTTCAATGAATTCAAGAACTCCGGGTCATTGAAGGAAAGATAACCCGGCCCTGGAGGCTACTGCTTTATTAGCGAATATTTAAAGGCCGTCAGAAAATTTCTGGCTCAGGATGAAGATGCCGGTTTCAAATATAGCTCAAGAGACATCTCTCTCTCACAAATTTTTGAAGCTCTCAAATCCGGTTCAAAATCTGGCTCATGGTAAATTTGTCTCTCACAATTTTTTGAAGATTTCAAATCCGGTTTAAAGTTCCGGTTCAAAAAAAATTAATCTCTCGCAAGTTCGAGTTCTTACAAAAATTAAAGGTTGCCAAAAAGAATTTGCTGCCATGTTGCGCGGTTCAAACATAGGTATCCTGCCTTACGACTTATTTTATTATGGTCACTTGGGGGCTTCCTGCTCATCGGGCATAGCTATCAGTACCCTCTTGATCGGCGCAATGCCAAAACTTATATGGTCACTTGGGGGCTTCCTGTTCAAACATAGGTCGTATTCGAACCAAAGAGAACATAGCTGTCGATACCCTTTTGATTGGCAAACTGTCGAACCCACTTGGGGGCTTCTTGATCGTATCCGAATCATAGCTCAACCCCTTTGGGAATCGACATGGATCGTATTTGAATCAGCGTCGCTAAACAACACTTAAGGTCATTTGGGGGCTTCCTGTTCAAACATAGGTCGTATTCGAACCAAAGAGAACATAGCTGTCGGTACCCTCTTGATCGGCAATGCCAAGCCACCGGGGGCTATATGATCATATTTGAATCTTAGCTTAACCCCTTTGGGACGGTTTACTGATCGTATTCGAATCAGAAGCCTCAAATTTTTTATCTGTTTCTTATACAGTTCTTGTAATCAGAAGTATTTGAGTTGTCACAAATATCATATGTGCCGGCTTTTACAGAGTTGAGTCATCAACTTCACTGTCCGGGTCATATAAACCGGTGGTATAATCCAAAGGATCATAGGGATCTTGTGATCTACTTGTGTGCAGGATAAGACTACATTTGGGTGGTTACCCGCCCTGGCTTTTGACGTTAAGTCGCCAGGGTATATGTTGTTTAAATTTTGTGCAGGATTTGCAGAACTATGACTTATATAAATGCTTAAGTCCAAACTCATCATTAAAATTGATGCTTCAAAATGATTATCCATTCTGGATTTTCTCAAAGGCTATAAGCCGTCGGGTTATAAAAATTCCGGCTTACAATGGAGGCGTATTAAATTGCCATCGGTCAAGAGCAGCCAGGTATTTAAAACTCTGGATTTACTTGTCAACAAATAAGGTATTTGAATCTTTAAAATAGCGAAACCTGGCTGGATTTTCATGATAATATTGAATGATTGAGGTTTTTCATACCGGATTATATTATTCAAATCTTGAATAGCCAACATGGCTGGATTTCTATTACGATTATCAATAACCAGTATTATGATTGAGGTTTTCAAAGTCGCTTTAGCACAACGGCTATTATCTTTATCAATGGGCATGATTTATTTTGCAATGGAGGAAATAGTCCCGAGTCGGTGCAGGCTTACAACCCGGCACTTGGGGGCTACATTATTCAAGTTGAGGTTACATTAAATATACAAGTCTCATGTCGCTGCAAGCATGCACCATGACACTTGGGGGCTAATGGAAAGTCATTTTTATTGGCCTTATTGAAGACCCGACTCATCCCATTGTAATGAGCCGGCCATTGGGGGCTACCAATTGCTCCTGTTAAAATTCAAGATTTACAAGGCTTATTCCATTATATTGAAGGATCCACTGCTCAGTTGGTAAAGCACAAAGCTCTTAACCTTGTGGACGTGGGTTCAAGCCCCAGGATGGGGGTTACATCTTATGATATTATTTTCAATGAAAAGTCCCAGCTTAGTATTATCTTACTAAGCCGGCCCTTGGGGGCTACACATCACTGCTCAAATTTATATCATCATATTTACAAAGTCCCTGCTCATTATTACATAATGACCCGACACTTGGGGGCTAATGCAAATTGCTCTTTGCTGAAGACAATTCTAGGATGACCCGGCTACACTACTATGACTATATATAGCCGACTCATGAGGGCTACACAACTGGATTTTTTTTAAAGCCATGGTGATAAGTCCCGGCTTATTCATGTTGATTAAACCGGCCCTTGGGGGCTACACGTAATATGGATATAAGGGAGAAATATCTTAAAATTCTCAATTTGAGTAAATCAGATTGACCCGGTGTCTGCAAAAATCCTAAACCGGCGTCGGCGACAATTACGACTCGGCATCATCTATTTATAACCCGGCAATTTTGGTAATCATAAACCGGCAAGTTTTATATCTTCAAGCTGGCTGAATATAAGTTGAATATTTGAAGACCAATATTTTTTTCAAGACAGAGCATTGAAAGCCGACTCAAGTGGATTATCTCTTACAATATTTCTCAACAAGAGACCAATGCCAGCAAATTGACTCTGAAGCTGGCATGTTGACCCGGATTTTTCAAAGAAAGTATCTGGATTTTTTGCATTGGCAAAATTTGAACATATCTGCTAAAGAGATTTGCTATGAGATTATGGATACATATCAAGAAGGAGATGACAAAGACTTAAGGATGATCAAGTGCCGGCTTATAAAGAATATTTAACCCGGAGCGCAACCTGTCAAAGTCGTTCTTGAGTTGTTTTGCAGGATCAGTTTAACATGGATAAATCCAAATTAAACTGGGGGCTAATGTCGGGGATATACCCCGCGGTATGACCCGGCCGGAAGTATGACCCGGCCGGACTTGGCGCTTCACCGATGACCCGCTGGAGGACTGGCGATTCACGGGTCTGGCGGCTTACTGATCAGACGACTCACGAGCCTGGCGACTTAATGATGGCCCCAAAAGCGGGTCAGACAGATGACAAGGGCCCAAGGCCCTGTAGGCCGGCTCATGTTATTATGGGCCAGCTTAAGAGGAAAGGAATGACGAATATTTCCTTTACGAGGAAGCAAGACCCGGACTTGTAATCAACTTGTAAGAGAAGATAGATTAGTCCTAGTCCTACTAGGACTCCACATGTAACCTGCCTCTCTAACTTATATAAGGAGAGGTAGGGCTCCCAAAAGGGGGGGAGATAGAAAACAATCTCTAGGGCTAGACACAAAGAGTCGGCTTACCGGTGACTCTCTCGTGATCATAATGAGACCTAGCCTCAAACAGCATGTAGGGTTATTACCGGACGATGTTTCCCGGGGCCCGAAGCAGTCTAAATCCTCGTCTTGTGTGTTGCGTCTCTTGATTCCGCTCAACCCCTTCAAGCTACCACATAGATGCGTTGGCCTCGCGACTAAGTCCTTTCATGAGGACATCTGCCATGACAATTCCATGACAGGGCGCTTTAAGGTAAGCAATAGAAACACTTGTCATATGTATCTATGTCAGCCGCCAAGTCTACATGATATGAAAGAATTGAAAATGTTGTAGACTTCAATGATAGCCTTCATGCAAATCTTCGAAAATATCGTGTCTCCATTAGAACCAAATGAGTAGCCCCCATGGGCTGACTTAGGCTGAATAGTTAAGCCGGGACTTAAGACAATGTTGTAAAAAATCCAAAGATGCAGCCCCCATGAGCCGGCTTAATTTGGAAAAATTGAACCGAGACATTAAGTATTTGTTTGAAAAAAGATGATCTACATTAGCCCCCAAGTGCCAAGTAGAGTACTCGTAATGTGCTTGGGACTTCAATATAATGATTATCATAATTTATAAGTGCTGCTTGATTATCTCTTTGCAGGCTGAATTAAGCATGAAGGAGTCTCAGGTGGTCGATCTGCGGCAGAATATCAAGTTGCAACAATCAGAAACTTCAAAGGAAAAATTAGAACTGAAAAGTGCCTTGGAAGTATCTGAAAAAATTGAACACGGACTTCAGCATGGAGAGAGCCGGCTGGGAGACCGAGAAAGTGACTCTATTAAAAAGAGTTAAAGATGCTGAAGCCGCTCTTAACCGGTGACTGAAGAGTTATCCAGCTTAAAGCGACATGTAAACCAGATGACAGCTGCCATCTTTGGTAAGTAACATTGCACCGCAACCTTGCACCAGTAATTTACTTTGACTTGCCTGGCAACTTATCGTATGTTTGCGCAAACAGGCCCCAGAAGCTCCAACCTTGGACAAGACATGTAGGTGAAGCTGAAGGCGGTTTATACCTTGGTGGAACAGCTATATACAGGCGCTCAGCGAACCATAACGGCCATCTTGCAAAAAAAACAACCAACGTCACTCATTAGGGAAGTACTAGACAAATTATCTATGATGCCCCAAAGTATTGAAGAGATTAAACGGTCATCTGCCCGAGCTGGTGCCATCAGTGCTTTGAGCCGGGCCAAAGCATGGCAAGCTGAATTAGACCTGATGGAAATGGCCACCGGTTGCCCAAGCTTTAAAGAGGATGGATCGCCTTTGGAAGAAGCAGATTTTACGAAGTACGTGAAGGAGATGCGACCTTTGACGAGCAAATTGGCTGAACAGACTGATTTGTCCAAATATCGGGCGGCTTATACAATGGAAAACTCAAAAGTGAACGCACTGGCTTACAATATTGTGGATCTCATTCCTTCGATACGTAAGCATACTGTTGCTCCTGATGTTGACCCGTCTACCCTTATAGATGATGAAGTTGTATTCAAAGCTTTAACTGGGCATCACCTGCCTTCCATACGATGCAGGAAGAAGAAGAAGAAGAACTGGCGTAGGATAACCTGGAGCCTTCAACTCACCAAGACCAAGACAACTGATCCAAGGGGCGGCTCTCAAGTCGTGGTGCAGAACTTCTTTTGAAGAAACTCTTAAACCTTTGGGATTGGGAAAGCTTTGTAATAGGCTAGTTGAAACAATGATCTGTCATGCCATTGTGCATGTTTAGCCTTTGAATGTTTAAACTGCCGAGCTTGATTTTTATCACCCGCCATTTGTGCGTATAATATTATCAGTTATGTGGATCAGATCAAGCATCATCATACTTCATGTACACAAGGAAACAACATATCCCCTGGCGGTTTACGCCAGGGCGGGTCACGAATATCTTTTAAAACCCCCCTGATATAATGGTCTTTTAATAAAAAAAGACTAAAAGCTATTTAAGCCAAAAATATGCCGGTGACTTAAAGTCGAAGGCAGGGCGGGTTAGAAAAACCTAAAATATCTATTCAAATAAAAAAGTCATACCTGTAGACTGATATCCTAATGATGTTGTAATGATTGTAATCCAGCATGGGTATTAACATATGAAAAGTCCCGACTTGAATTTATTCAAGGAAAACCATCCTGGCAACTTAAAGTCTGCTTATCAAGGCAGGTTATCAACCCAACATACTTAAGTATAAGTCATAGAATCAAGGCTACATGGCCTGAATTATAATAACCATATATTAATATGGAAGAATGAATCCAAAATTTTCAGAAAATATAAAACCAGCAAAAACAAGGCTTTCATAGGCCGCCAAGCCTAAAACTTCAAGTGCTTTCATGGGTCGCACAGCCAGAGAGTTAATTTCTAGCACACCTGTAAGCCGACCCTCACATGAAAAACCACCATTTTAACTTTAACAAATTTAGGGTCTTATTTAAAAGATTGACTGTCAAAGTACGGCGGGCCATTCCAGGATTACCTGGGCCGAGTAACAACGACATGCAGGCCGGTTAACCCATAATTTGGTGTTTACACCTGGCATGTAAGCTGATCAAGCGGGTAAGCATAGCTATGCTCATTGAGCAGGAAGCCCCCAAGTGACCTGCGAAAAGGCATGTAAGCCTAATCAAGAGGGTAAGCATAGCTATGCACATTGAGCAAGAAGCCCCCAAGTGACCCGCGAGAAGGCATGTAAGCCTGATCAAGAGGGTAAGCATAGCTATGCTCATTGAGCAGGAAGCCCCCAAATGACCTTATGAACAAATAATAAAGACTAGGATACTGAGAGGTGAAACGACAGATGCCCTGAATTATCAGGGATGCCGGCTTTATTATAGCGATCATAATATATTATACATTGATGAAGTATGTACAACAGAAGAGTCGGTGGCTCAAGTGCAAGATGAGCTATGTTCCAAGGCTGACGGGTCTCCTCCTCCGATGTGCGTGAGTCCTTGTGGTCTCGAATATCAATGAGGTAATATGACCCATTGTTCAGGTTCTTGCTGACCACAAAAGGTCCTTCCCAAGGTGGAGATAACTTATGCATATCTGTTTGATCTTGTATGAGCCGGAGCACCAAGTCACCTTTTTGAAAGGTCCGGGTCTTAACCCGGCGGCTAGGATAGCGACACAGATCTTGCTAGTATATTGCCAAACGAGCCACCACAAAATCATGCTCCTCACCCAACATATCAAGACCATCCTGACGTGCTTTTTCATTAACAGCTTCCACATAAGCCGCCACCCAGGGCGAGTCATGACGGATATCGCTTGGAAGAACCGCCTCTGCCCCATAGACCATGAAGAAGGGTGTGTAACCTATTGATCTGTTGGGGGTGGTGTTGATACTCCAAAGCACTTGGGGTAACTCCTGAACTCAACAACCCGACGTCCTCTGCAAAGGGACCATAAGTCGGGGTTTTATCCCTTTCAAGATTTCCTGATTGACCCTTTCTGCTTGACCATTGGACTGGGGGTGAGTGATGTCTACTACGCAGCTTTATTCTTGTAGACTCGTGTTAGGCCTCCAAGCGCAGAGTTTTGTAGGACAGTAGCAATTTTCCCTCAAGTGGATGACCTAAGGTTTATCAATCCCTGGGAGGTGTAGGATGAATATGGTCTCTCTCCAGCAACCCTACAACCAAATAATAAAAAGTCTCTTGTGTCCCCAACACACCCAATACAATGGAAAATTGTATAGGTGCACTAGTTCGGCGAAGAGATGGTGATAAAAGTGTAATATTGATGGTAGAAATATAATTTTATTATCTGAATAAATAAAAACAGCAAAGTAGCAATTGATAAACAGAGCAAAAACGGTCTTGCAATGCTTGAAAATGAGGCCTAGGGTTCATACATTCGCTAGTGCAATCTCTCAGCAATGCTAATATAATTGGATCATATAACTGATGCGTCTCCAACATATCTATAATTTTTGATTGTTCCATGCTATTATATTATCTGTTTTGGATGTTTAATGGGCTTTAATATGCACTTTTATATTATTTTTGGGACTAACCTATTAACCGAAGGCCCAGTGCAAATTGTTGTTTTTTGCCTATTTTAGTGGTTCGCAGAAAAGGAATATCAAACGGAATGAAACCTTTGCGAGGATCTTTCTTGGAACAAAGGTCACCCAGGAGACTTGGAGTACAAGTCTGGAAGTCCGCGAAGCTTCCATGAGGTAGGGGGCGCGCCCAGGGGGGTAGGCCCACCCCCACCCTCGTGGGCCCCATGGAGCTCCACCGACCTACTTCTCTCGCGTATAGATACTCTTATACCCTGACATCCAAGGGAGCCACACAACCACTTTTCCACCACCACAACCTTTTGTACCCATGAGATCCCATCTGGGGCCTTTTCCGGCAATCTGCCAGAGGGGGAATCAATCACGGAGGGCTTCTACATCAACACCATAGCCTCTCCGATGATGTGTGAGTAGTTTACCGCAGACCTTCAGGTCCATAGTTATTAGCTAGATGGCTTTTTTTATCTCTCTTTGGTTCTCAATACAAAGTTTTTCTCGATGTTCTTAGAGATCTATTCGATGTAATACTTTTTGCAGTGTGTTTGCTGAGATCCGATAAATTGTGGGTTTATGATCAAGATTATCTATGAACAATATTTGATTCTTCTCTAAATTCTTATATGCATGATTTGATATCTTTGCAAGTCTCTTTGAATTATCGGTTTAGTTTGGCCTACTAGATTGATCTTTCTTGCAATGGGAGAAGTGCTTAGCTTTGGGTTCAATCTTGCGGGGTCCTTTCCTAGTGACAGTAGGGGTAGCAAGGCACGTATTGTATTGTTGCCATCGAGGATAAAAAGATGGGGTTTATATCATATTTCTTGAGTTTATCCCTCTACATCATGTCATCTTGCCTAATGCGTCACTCTATTCTTATGAACTTAATACTCTAGATGCATGTTGGATAGCGGTCGATGTGTGGAGTAATAGTAGAAGATGTACAACCGTTTTGGTCTACTCGACACGGACATGATGCCCATGTTCATGATCATGGCTAGATATTCTCATAACTATGAGCTTTTCTATCAATTGCTTGGCAATAATTTGTTCACCCACCGTAATATATGCTATCATAAGAGAAGCCACTAGTGAAACATATGGCCCCCGGGTCTACTTTACATCATATAAGTTTCCGATCTATAATTCTAGTTTACTATTTATTTTGCAATCTTTAATTTCCAATCTATACAACAAAAATACCAAAAATATTTATCTTATTATCTTTATCAGATCTCACTTTTGCATGTGACCGTGAAGGGATTGATGCTACCTCTTCAGCACTGCGTTGGTTTTCCCTTGAAGAGGAGAGGGTGATGCAGCAAAGTAGCATAAGTATTTCCCTCAGTTTTTGAGAACCAAGGTATCAATCTAGTAGGAGGCCACACGCAAGTTCCTCGTACCTACACAAACAAATAAGAACCTCGCAACCAACGCAATAAAGGGGTTGTGAATCCCTTCACGATCACTTACGAGAGTGAGATCTGATAGAGATATAAGGATAAGATAAATATTTTTGGTATTTTTATGATATAGATTGAAAGTAAAGATTGCAAAGTAAAAATAGATTGGAAACTTATATGATGGAGAATAGACCCGGGGGCCATAGGTTTCACTAGTGGCTTCTCTCAAGATAGCATAAGTATTACGGTGGGTGAACGAATTACTGTCGAGCAATTGATAGAAAAGTGAATAATTATGAGAATATCTAGGCATGATCATGTATATAGGCATCACGTCCATGACAAGTAGACTGACTCCTGCCTGCATCTACTACTATTACTCCACACATCGACCGCTATCCAGCATGCATCTAGAGTATTAAGTTCAGAAGAACAGAGTAACGCCTTAAGCAAGATGACATGATGTAGAGGGATAAACTCACGCAATATGATGTAAACCCCATCTTTTTATCCTTCGGTGGAAACAATACAATACGTGTCGTTTCCCTTTCTGTCACTGGGATCGAGCACCGCAAGATTGAACCCAAAGCTAAGCACTTCTCCCATTGCAAGAAAGATCAATCTAGTAGGCCAAAGCAAACTGATAATTCGAAGAGACTTGCAAAGATAAACCAATCATACATAAAAGAATTCTGAGAAGATTCAAATATTGTTCATAGATAATCTGGATCATAAACCCACAAATCATTGGATCTCGACAAACACACCGCAAAAGAAGATTACATCGAATAGATCTCTAAGAGAATCGAGGAGAACTTTGTATTGAGATCCAAAGAGAGAGAAGAAGCCATCTAGCTACTTGCTATGGGCCCGAAGGTCTAAAATAAACTACTCACACATCACCGGAAGGGCCATGGAGTTGATGTAGAGGCCCTCCGTGATCAATGCCCCCTTCGGCGGAGCTCGGGAAAAGGCCCCAAGATGGGATCTCTTGGGTACAGAAGGTTGCGGCGGTAGAAATAGGGTTTCATGGTGCTCCTGGATGTTTGCGGGGTACGTGGATATATATAGGAGGAAGAAGTAGGTCGGTGGAGCAACGAGGGGCCCACAAGGGTGGAGGGCCCGCCCAGGGGGGGGGGGGGGCGCCCCCTGCCTCGTGGCCTCCTCGATTGTTTCTAGACGTCCACTCCAAGTCTCCCGGATCACGTTTGTTCCAAAAATAACGCTCCTGAAGGTTTCATTCCGTTTGGACTCCATTTGATATTCTTTTTCGGCGAAACACTAAAATAGGCAAAAAACAACAATTTGGGTTGGGCCTCCGGTTAATAGGTTAGTCCCAAAAATAATATAAAAGTTTAAAAATAAGCCCATTAACATCCAAAATAGATAATATAATAGCATGGATCAATCAAAAATTATAGATACGTTGGAGACGTATCAATTGACAACCCCTTTATCGCGTTGGTTGCAAGGTTCTTGATTGTTTGTGCAGGTACTAGGCGACTTGCGTGTAGTCTCCTACTGGATTGATACCTTGGTTCTCAAAAACCGAGGGAAATACTTACGCTACTTTTTTGCATCACCCTTTCCTCTTCAAGGGAAAACCAATGCATGCTCAAGAGGTAGCAAGAAGGATTTCTGGCGCCATTGCCGGAGAGATCTACGCTCTAGTCAAGACATACCAAGTACCCATCACAAACTCTTATCCCTCGCATTACATTATTTGCCATTTTCCTCTCGTTTTCCTCTCCCCCACTTCACCTTTGCCGTTTTATTTACCCTTTTTCGTTCATCTCTTTTCGCTTGCCTCTTGTGTATCCGTTCTTAGTGCGGTTTGTTGCCATCATGTCTGAATCTGGGAAGGTTATCATTGAAAAGGATAATAGCAACAATGGGGGAAACTTTGATGCTTTTGATAATCCTCATGAAGAACCTACTATCTTACACACTGGAAACTTTCAGATTGGTAGCGGTAATATTATTGGAAAAGGAGTTATTCAAGATTTCTTTACTTGTGCCAGTGCTCTGCCCACTATGGGTGGATGTATTCTTCATAGAACTAGTAGTCTTGCGGATGCTATATCTTTGCTCATAGTTGAACTTGAAAGACAATTTATTCATATGCATTCTTCTGTTAAGCGAGCAGCTACTATCTTTTTAGCACATGAATTTAGATTTATAATGAAAGTGGCCAATGAAATTTTTGCCCATTATAGGGTGGATGCCGGCCGTCCTCCCATAGAAGCGATCCTTTTTTATCAAGAAGACATAATGCGCTTACGATCTTTAGATCATGTTGCTTTTAATGAAAACCTTAGAAAAAAGGTTCCTACCGATGTTCTAGTAGACATGATTTCTGAACTTAATGATAACTTTGCTATCCAGAACTATGGGTTAGGTTTTTCCCTTGAACAAAGGATCATGACTTTTTGCCAAAAGAATGGTTATAATGATGAATTGGTTGTGCAATATGAGGGGCCAAAGGAGGAACCAATACCCCCAAGCTTGATCTTGGGGACTTTTGTCCTATTAAATTTAGCCCTTTTGATTACTTTTGCTTGCCACAAAGAAAACTTGCTACTGAACGTAGGGAGTATAAGATGAGTTTTCGCGATTTACCTTATTATTATCATGGCAATACTTAGATCTATTCTTGCTTTTTTGCCTAGCTAGGGGCGTTAAACAATAGCGCTTGTTGGGAGGCAACCCAATTTTATTTTTGTTCCTTGCCTTTTGTTCCTGTTTAGTAATAAATAAATCATCTATCCTCTATTATGATTGCTCACGAGAATAATTTTCAATTTTTACCAGAGAGCGATAAAATACCAATTCCAATTGCAGTAGATCAATATACAAATTATTTAGGTTGTCCTAATCTTTCCGAATTTTTGGATTTACAGAAGTATTTGAAACCTCCAGATTGCTACAGATTGTTCTGTTTTTGACAGATTATGTTTTCGTTTGTTGTTTGCTTATTTTGATGAATCTATGGCTAGTATTGGGGGTATGAACCATAGAGAAGTTTGAATACAGTAGGTTTAACACCAATATAAATAAAGAATGAGTTCATTACAGTACATTAAAGTGGTGGTTTGTTTTCTTATACTAATGGAGCTCATGAGATTTTATGTTGAGTTTTGTGTTGTGAAGTTTTCAAGTTTCTGGGTAAAGATTTGATGGATTTTGGAACAAGTAGTGGCAAGAACCTAAGCTTGGGGATGCCCTGGAAGGCATCCCCTCTTTCGTCTTCGTCTATCAGTAACTTTACTTGAGGCTATATTTTTATTCACCACATGATATGTGTTTTGCTTGGAGCGTCTTGTATGATTTGAGCCTTTGCTTTTTAGTTTACCACAATCATCCTTGTTGTACACACCTTTTGGAAAGACACACATGAATCGGAATTTATTAGAATACTCTATGTGCTTCACTTATATCTTTTGAGCTATATAATTTTGCTCTAGTGCTTCACTTATATATTTTTAGAGCACGGTGGTGGTTTTATTTTATAGAAATTATTGATCTCTCATGCTTCACTTATATTATTTTGAGAGTCTCTTATAACAGCATGGTAATTTGCTTTGGCTATAAAATTAGTCCTAATATATTAGGCATCCAAGATGGGTATAATAAAAAATTTCACATAAAGTGTATTGAATAGTTTAATACTTGATAATTGTTTTGAGATATAAAGATGGCAATATTAGAGTCGTGCTAGTTGAGTAATTGTGAAATTGAAAAATACTTGTGTTGAGGTTGGCAAGTCCCGTAGCATGCATGTATGGTAATCGTTGTGTGACAAATTTGAAGCATGAGGTGTTCTTTGATTGCTTTCCTTATGAGTGGCGGTCGGGGACAAGCGATGGTCTTTTCCTACCAATCTATCCCCCTAGGAGCATGCACGTAGTGCTTTGGGTTTGATGACTTGTAGATTTTTGCAATAAGTATGTGAGTTCTTTATGACTAATGTTGAGTCCATGGATTATAGGCACTCTCACCATTCCATCATTGCTAGCCTCTTCGGTACTGTGCATTGCCCTTTCTCACCTCGAGAGTTGGTGCAAACTTCGCCGATGCATCCAAACCCCATGATATGATACGCTCTATCACACATAAGCCTCCTTATATCTTCCTCAAAAAAGCCACCATACCTACCAATTATGGCATTTCCATAGCCATTCTGAGATATATTGCCATGCAACTTTCCACCGTTCCGTTTATTATAACACGCTTCATCATTGTCATATTGCATTGCATGATCATGTAGTTGACATCATATTTGTGGCAAGGCCACCATTCATTTTTCATACATGTCACTCTTGAATCA
Organism: Triticum aestivum; assembly: GCF_018294505.1. NCBI lineage: Eukaryota > Viridiplantae > Streptophyta > Magnoliopsida > Poales > Poaceae > Triticum > Triticum aestivum. The sequence goes on along the minus strand of NC_057797.1, from coordinate 180,792,563 downwards.
TTGCATATCCTGGTACACCGCCGGAGGCATTCACATAGAGTCATATTTTGTTCTAAGTATCGTGTTGTAATTCTTGAGTTGTAAGTAAATAAAAGTGTGATGATCTTCATTATTAGAGCTTTGTACCATGTGAGGAAAGGATGATGGAGACTATGATTCCCCCATAAGTCGAGATGAGATGGACGAAAAAAATAAAAAAATAAGAGGCCAAAGAAGCCCACCAAAAAAAGAGAAAATAATAATAAATAAAAAGAGGCCAAAGAAGCCCACCAAAAAATGAATGAGAGAAAAAGAGAGAAGGGACAATGTTACTATCCTTTTCCCACACTTGTGCTTCAAAGTAGCACTATGTTCTTCATGATAGAGAGTCTCCTATTTTGTCACTTTCATATACTAGTGGGAATTTTTCATTATAGAACTTGGCTTGTATATTCCAATGATGGGCTTCCTCAAAATGCCCTAGGTCTTTGTGAGCAAGCGAGTTGGATGCACACCCACTTAGTTTATTTTATTGAGCTTTCATACATTTATAGCTCTAGTGCATCTGTTGCATGGCAATCCCTACTCCTCGCATTAACATCAATTGATGGGCATCTCCATAGCCCATTGATTAGCCGCATCAATGTGAGACTTTCTCTTTTTTTTGTCTTCTCCACACAACCTCCATCATCATATTCTATTCCATCCATAATGTTATGTCCATGGCTCGCGCTCATATATTAATTGAAAGTTGAAAAAGTTTGAGAATATTAAAGTATGAAACAATTGCTTGGCTTGTCATCGGGGTTGTGCATGGTGGGAGCATTTTGTGTGACGAAAATGAAGAATGGCCAAACTATATGATTTTGTAGGGATGAGCTTTCTTTGGCTATGTTATTTTTAGAAGACATAATTGCTTGGTTAGTATGCTTGAAGTATTATTATTTTTATGTCAATATTAAACTTTTGTCTTGAATCTTTCGGATCTGAACATTCATGCCACAATAAAGCAAATTACATTGAAAATTATGTTAGGTAGCATTCCACATCAAAAATTCTGTTTTTATCATTTACCTACTCGAGGACGAGCAGGAATTAAGCTTGGGGATGCTTGATACGTCTCCAATGTATCTATAATTTTTTATTGTTCCATGCTATTATATTATCTGCTTTGGATGTTTTAATGGGCTTTAATATGCACTTTTATATTATTTTTGGGACTAAGCTATTAACCGAAGGCCCAGTACAAATTGCTGTTTTTTTGCCTATTTCAGTGTTTCGCAGAAAAAGAATATCAAACGGAATCCAAACGGAACGAAACCTTCACGAGGATCTTTCTTGGAACAAATGTCACCCAAGAGACTTGGAGTATAAGTTTGGAAGTCCGCGAAGCTTCCACAAGGCAGGGGGCGCGCCCCCACCTTCGTGGGCCCCACGGAGCTCCACCGATCTACTTCTTTCGCCCATATATTCTCTTATACCCTGAATACATCCAAGGGAGCCACGAAACCACTTTTCCACTGCCGCAACCTTCTGTACTCGTGAGATCCCATTTGGGGGCCTTTTTCGGCGATCTGCCGGAGGGGGAATCGATCACGGAGGGCTTCTACATCAACACCATACCCTCTCCGATGTTGTGTGAGTAATTTACCACAGACCTTCGGGTCCATAGTTATTAGCTAGATGTCTTTTTCTCTCTCTTTGGTTCTCAATACAAAGTTCTCCTCGATGTTCTTGGAGATCTATTCGATGTAATACTTTCTGCGGTGTGTTTGCCGAGATCCGATGAATTGTGGGTTTATGATCAAGATTATCTATGAAAAATATTTGATTCTTCTCTAAATTCTTATATGCATGATTTGATATCTTTGCAAGTCTCTTCGAATTATCGGTTTAGTTTGGCCTACTAGATTGATCTTTCTTGCAATGGGAGAAGTGCTTAGCTTTGGTTCAATCTTGCGGGGTCCTTTCCAAGTGACAATAGGGGCAGCAAGTCACGTATTGTATTGTTGCCATCGAGGATAAAAAGATGGGTTTTATATCATATTGCTTGAGTTTATCCCTCTACATCATGTCATCTTGCCTAATGCATTACTTTGTTCGTATGAACTTAATACTCTAGATGCATGTTGGATAGCGGTCGATGTGTGGAGTAATAGTAGTAGATGCAGAATCGTTTCGGTCTATTTGACATGGACGTGATGCCTATGTTCATGATCATGCCTAGATATTCTCATAACTATGCGCTTTTCTATCAATTGCTCAGTAGTAATTTGTCCACCCACCGTAATATATGCTATCATAAGAGAAGCCACTAGTGAAACCTATGGCCCCCGGGTCTACTTTACATCATATAAGTTTCCGATCTATAATTCAAGTTTACTATTTATTTTGCAATCTTTATTTTCCAATCTATACAACAAAAATACCAAAATATTTATCTTATTATCTTTATCAGATCTCACTTTTGCAAGTGGACGTGAAGGGATTGACAACCCCTTTATCGTGTTGGTTGCAAGGTTCTTGATTGTTTGTGCAGGTACTAGGCGACTTGCGTGTTGTCTCCTACTGGATTGATACCTTGGTTCTCAAAAAGTGAGGGAAATACTTATGCTAGTTTGCTGCATCACCCTTTCCTCTTCAAGGGAAAACCAACACATGCTCAAGAGGTAGCAATAACCATCCCTGAACGTGCAATGAAGAATCACTCCAAAGTTCCTATCTAGCGGAGAACATAAGAAGAAATCATTTGTAGGGTACGAAACCACCTCGAAGCTATTCTTTATGATCGGTCTATCCAAGAGTTCGTACTAAAATAACACCAAATAATTTCATATTCATAATACTCAATCCAATACAAAGAACCTCAAAGAGTACCCCAAGATTTCTACCAGAGAAACAAAGACAAGAAAGTGCATCAACCCCTATGCGTAGATTACCCCAATGTCACCTCGGGAATCCGCGAGTTGAGTGCCAAAACATACATCAAGTGAATCGATATGATACCCCATTGTCACCACGAGTATTCATTTGCAAGTCATATATCAAGGGCTATCAAATCCATAGAAGTATTCAATCCGATAAAACAAAATCTCAAAGGTAAAAGTCAATTCATCACAACGAGATAGAGAGGGGAAAACACCATATGATACGACTATATTAACAAAGCCTGCGATACATCAAGATCATGTCATCTCAAGAACACGAGAGAGAGAGATTAAACACATAGCTATGGGTACAAACCCTCAGCCCCGAGGGTGGACTACTCCATCCTCATCATGGTGGCCACCGGGATGATGAAGATGGCCACCAGTGATGATTCCCCCTCTGGCGGAGTGTCGGAACGGGGTCTAGATTGGTTTCTCATGGCTACGGAGCCTTGCGGCGGCGGAACTTCTGATCTAGGGTTACCCCGAGGGTTTTGGAATATTTGGCAATTTATAGGGCAAAGAGGGGGTGCGGGAGGCCACCGAGGTGGGCACAACCCACCTAGGCGCGCCTGGGCGCCCAGGGGTACCCTGGTGGGTTGTGCCCCCCTCGAGGCCCCCCCAGGTGCTTCTCTAGCCCAATGGATGTCTTCTGGTCCATAAAAAATCCACAAAAAGTTTCGCAGTGTTTGGACTCTGTTTGATATTGATTTCCTACAATGTAAAAAACAAGCAAAAAACAGCAACCGACACTGGGCATTGGGTCAATAGGTTAGTCCCAAAAATGATATATGATTGTAAAACATCCAAGAATGATAATATAACAGCATGAATACTTCATAAATTATAGATACGTTGGAGACGTATCAACATCCCGAAGCTTAATTCCTACTCGTCCTCGAGTAGGTAAATGATAAAAGAAATAATTTATGAATTGTGAATGCTAGAAAAGTGCGCAAGTTTGATCAATGACAATTTCAATCACTTTTCCTAGCATCATAACAACAATTCCTTCTTATAAAGCTCCTCATGTTGAATTAGCAACCAATTCACATGGTAAGGTTCAAACAATGAATTCTCTTGAAACTCAACAACCTATGTTCTTAGTCACCAAGCAATTGCAATTCGACTCAACAGAGTCTAAGTAAGAGCTCCACATACTCAACCATCATATAGTCTTCTATGATTGCTAAGACTCACTGCATACACAGGAGCAAAACATTTCAACTGGACACATAGAAAGATAGGGGCTTATAATTTCACCTCCCAATGTATTCACCTCAAAGGTGATGTCAACAATAATAACTCATGCTACCCATATCCAACTGGATATATGTGCATAGATCTTTCCTCACCACATGATGCTTGCCAAAAGAGAAAAAAATAAAAAAGGAACAGAGAGAAAAACTTTGACTCTTGCATGAAAGTAAATACATAAAAGTAAAAGGTAGGCCCTTCGTAGAGGGAAGCAGCGGTTGCCTTGCACTTTTCGTTTGTATGCTCAATCCCTTAGTGCAAAATAACATCACGTTATATTGCCCCTTATGATAGCAACCTTTATTATGCATTCTGTCGCTTATATTCTTTGCCATCACAAGTTCGCACAACACTCAATTTTCTCTTACACTAAATGATCTAACACTTTTAGAAGCTATTTTTATTGCCTTGTTGCACCGATGACAACTTAGTTGAAGGATCTTGCTTAATCCTTAGGTAGGTATGGTGGACTCTTGAAAATAAGATTTGGGTTTAAGGGTTTTTGGATGCACAAGTAGTATCTCTACTTGGTGCGGAATTTTTGGCTAACAAGGATGGGGGGAAAGCACCACATGTTGAAGGATCTATAACAATATAACTTCTATGTGAATATAAACACACATAAACCATCAGGTTGTCTTCCTTCTCCAATGTCAACAATTTTGGCATATAATATTTTGATGGGGACTCACAATCACAAAAGATTTCCAAGATAGTGTATTTGCATGTGAAAGTTCTCTTCCTTATACTAATTATTCATGAATTGCTTGTATGACCAATATTGTGATTGTCAAGCTTCAAAAGATTTCACTTTCTAAGCCCAATGTGAAGCTACCACTAGGCATGATATAATTTCAACTTCATGATATTCAATTATTTCAACAATTTACTGATAGGATATAAGTGAAGCACAAGAGTAAATGACAAGCTACTCCAAAAAGATATAAGTGAAGATCATGCGAGTAGTTAAGTAAATGGTTAGCTAATTAAGGACTCTCTCTTATTTAAAAGTTTCAGATCTAATTATTTTATTAAAACAGCAAACAAAAAAAACAAAATGACATTCCAAGAATAGCACACATCATGTGAAGAAGCAAAAACTTAGGCTCAACGATAATTGTTGAAGAAGAAAGGTGGGATGCCTACCGGGGCATCCCCAAGCTTAGATGCTTGAGACTTCTTGAAATATTATCTTGGGGTGACTTGGGCATCCCCAAGCTCGAGCTTTTGTGTCTCCTTAATTCCTCTCATGTCACGATTTTCCTAAATCTCAAAAACTTCATCCACACAAAACTCAATAAGAACTCGTGAGATAAGTTAGTATAAATCAATGCAAAACCTTATCATTCTCTACTGTAGAAAATCACCAAAATTATTATTCATCAATTCATACTAAATGCCTCTTCATATTTAATACTCCTATCCTTAAATAGAATCATTATACAAGCAAACATATGCACACAATGCAAACATAACAGCAATCTGTCAAAACAGTACAGTCTGTGAAGAATGCAAGAGTATCAATACTTATTTAACTCCAAAAATTATGAAAATTTACCACACTGTAGAAAATTTATCTGAGCTTATTTTTCATAAAGTTTCAACATTTTATCACATTCTGACTTTTCTAGAGAATTTTTGCAACAGCGATAAACTTTATGTTCTGAAACATCAACTCATAAAATTGCAAGATAAGCATGGTAAAGGCTATCCTTGCCACTTTTATTGAAATAAAAGATGCAAAACATTATTCAAATAACAGCAAGAAAATCCTAGAAAAATAAAATGATGCTCCAAGCAAAATACATATCATGTGATGAATAAAAATGTAGCCCCAAGTGAGGTTACCGATAATGTTGGAGACGAAAGGGGGATGCCTTCCGGGGCATCCCCAAGCTTAGTTGCTTGGATCCTCCTTGGTTATTAACTTGGGGTGCCTTGGGCATACCCAAGCTTAGAGTCTTGTCACTCCTTATTCTCCTCATATCGACATCTCACCCAAAACTTGAAAACTTCAATCACACAAAACTTAACGGAACTTCGTGAGATATGTTAGTATGATAAAAAATCAAACCATTTCACTTTGATAATGTCAAAGACAAGGTTCATAATTGTTTCCACACAATACCTACTGTACCATATCATTTTCACCATTTATATTGAGCAATATAAGCCATAGAAACTAGAAAACAAGCAAACTATGCATTGAAAACAGAATCTGTCAAAAACAGAACAGTCTATAGTAATCTGTACTCCAACCATACTTCTGCTACTCCAAAAATTATGAATAATTAGGACAACATGGTAAATTTATCTATTAATCTACTGCAAAAATAATCATTATTTTATCACGCTTCCGTTAAAAATGATAATTATTTTCCAAAGCACAAAAATTCCGTTTTTCAGCAAGATCAAATCAACTATCACCATACACCATCCCAAAGGTCTTACTTGGCACTTTATTGAAACAAAAGCAATAAAACATGATTACTACAGTAGCCTAATAATGTGAACACACAAAAACAGTAGGTAAAAGTGTTGGGTTGTCTCCCAACAAGCGATTTTCTTTAATGCCTTTTAGCTAGGCATGACGAGTTCAATGATGCTCGCACAAAAGATATGGATTGAAACACAACAAGAGCATCATGAATCATAAGTTCCTCTCTCATAATAATTTCCAGTAGCATCATGAATAGATTCATCAATATAACCATCACATAAAGCATTCTTTTCATGATCCAAAGGCATAGAAAATTTATTACTCTCCATATAAGCAATTTTATTCTCATTCACAATAGTGGGAGTATCATATGAAACTCGAATACTAAAAATTGTTTCCACATTAACAGAGTAATGTTCAATAAAAGGATATTCAAAATTATGACAATAATTATCACTACTTTTTATAACATAAGTATCATCACAATAATCATCATAAGTATCAACTTTGTTCTCATCATAGATAGGAGGCATGCAATCATCATAGCAAATTTGATCATTCAAAGTAGGGGGGCTAAAAAGATCTTCTTCATTAAACATAGCATCCCCAAGCTTGGGACAAACATTAATTGCAGCAAATAAATTCTCAAAAATTTCATTCTCATCAAACATAGCATCCCCAAGCTTGTGACTTGGCATATCATAAGCATAATCACTCTCATCATTAATAGTATGAATAGCACCAACGGTATAAAAATTGCTATCAACATAATTTCCCAAGTTGGTGCCAAAAAGATCTCCAAGATTATAAGAAGTATGATTATCTTCCCAATCATAATCATCACAACAAGCAATAGGCATAACAAAATCATCATCAAGTGTATCATCTTCCACAGTTATTTTTGATTCATTTTCATGAGGTACAACAATAATAGGAGCAACATTGTTTGATAGAGATACCTTTTTACCTCTATTCTTTCTTCTTTTCTTCTTCTTCTTCACCACATCATGTGTGGGTATAATTAATTTTTCAAGCTTCTTATTGATGAGATTGGTTGAATAGGGAGCTCCTCCTCGTCACCTATTTCATCATGAGAGACAATAGGAGGGTATTGGGAAATATTTTCCCTTTCATTAGTACTATCTTCATATTCTATTTGTTCTCTTGTCTTTAGATAGTTGGCAATTTAAGGATTCTCAATGCAATTTACCGCACAAAACATATAAATTTCCTCTAGATCAAAATCAAGAAATCTCTCGAGATTAAATTTTGGAATACGCTCAGTTATACGTTTCATTTCTTCATACTCCAAAAGAAGACTAAGCTCTTTATGATGCTCGAGGGTAATAAAGTTATCACAATTTATTGACACAATTTTATCATGAAACAATTTGCATTGGAGATTTAAATGACCACGTTCATTGCAAAGTTCACAAGGATGACGAAAAAATTAAATATTTCAGCACAATCGTCTAGCCTCTCTTGCAAATTTTTCGTTTCTAAATATTTATGCTTCTTACAAAATCTGTCTTCCCTTTTCGGTGTGCAATTGCATTCCCAATTCACTCCGCAAAAATTGACATTCTTATAGGAGACATCATTATCATGACTAATGCAATCATCATTAACATCATGGATATTCAAAGAATTCATGCTAGCAATATTGCAATCATGCCCATCATCCAATGTTTTTATGCCATAAATTTTGTTGAATTCTTTTTCTAGCAATTGAGCACAATTATCGAAATCCTTATTCTCAAGATAAACATTATAAAGATAAAGAACAACTTGAGGTAACCCATTCTCCATTTTTTGTAGTTTTATTTTATAAACCAAACTAGTGATAAAACAATAAACTAAAAGATTCAATTGCAAGATCTAAAGATATACCTTCACACACTCACCTCCCCGGCAACGATGCCAGAAAAGATCTTGATGTCTACTACGCAACTTTATTCTTGTAGACTCGTGTTGGGCCTCCAAGTGCAGAGTTTTGTAGGACGGTAGCAATTTCCCCTTAAGTGGATGACCTAATGTTTATAAATCCGTCGGAGGTGTAGGATGAAGATTGTCTCTCTCAAGCAACCGTGCAACCAAATAATAAAAAAGTCTCTTATGTCCCAAGCACACCAAATACAATGGCAAATTGTATAGGTGCACTAGTTCGGTGAAGAGATGGTGATAATAGTGTAATATTGATGGTAGAAATATATTTTTATAATGTGAATAAATAAAAACAGCAAAGTAGCAATTGATAAAACGGAGCAAAAACGGTATTGCAATGCTTGAAAATGAGGCCTATGGTTCATATATTCGCTAGTGCAATCTCTCAACAATGCTAATATAATTGGATCATATAACCATCCCTCAACATGCGATGAAGAATCACTCCAAAGTTCCTATCTAGCGGAGAACATAAGAAGAAATCATTTGTAGGGTACGAAACCACCTTGAAGCTATTCATTCCGATCGGTCTATCCAAGAGTTCGTACTAAAACTACACCAAATAATTTCAGATTCATAATACTCAATCCAACACAAAGAACCTCAAAGAGTACCCCAAGATTTCTACCAGAGAAACAAAGACAAGAACGTGCATCAACCCCTATGCGTAGATTACCCCAATTTCACCTCGGGAATCCGCAGTTGAGTGCCAAAACATACATCAAGTGAATCGATATGATACCCCATTGTCACCACGAGTATTCATTTGCAAGACATATATCAAGTGCTCTCAAATCCATAAAATTATCCAATCTGATAAAACGAAATCTCAAAGGGAAAACTCAATTCATCACAACAAGATAGAGAGGGGAAAACACCATATGATCCGACTATATTAACAAATCTCGCAATACATCAAGATCGTGCCATCTCAAGAACACGAGAGAGAGAGAGAGATTAAAGACATAGCTACTGGTACAAACCCTCAGCCCCGAGGGTGGACTACTCCCTCCTCATCGTGGTGGCCACCAGGATGATGAAGATGGCCATCGGTGATGATTCCCCCCTCCGGTGGAGTGTCGGAACAGGGTCTAGATTGGTTTCTCGTGGCTACGGAGCCTTGCGGCGGCAGAACTTTTGACCTAGGGTTACCCCCGAGGGTTTTGGAGGCAATTTATAGGGCAAAGAGGGGGTGTGGGAGGCCACCGAGGTGGGCACAACCCACCTGGGCGCGCCTGGCCCCCCAGGCGCGCCCTGGGGGTTGTGCCCCCCTCGGGGCACCCCCCAGGTGCTGCTTTGGCCCAATGGATGTCTTCTGGTCCATAAAAAATCCACAAAAAGTTTCGCGGTGTTTGGACTCTGTTCGATATTGATTTCCTGCAATGTAAAAACACGCAAAAACAACAGCTGGCACTAGGCACTGGTGTCGGTGTCAAAACCGGCCGATCTTGGTAGGGGGTCCCGAACTGTCCGTCTGAGGATCGAATGTGACAGGAGACAAGGGAGACACAATGTTTACCCAGGTTCGGGCCCTCTTAATGGAGGTAAAACCCTACGTCCTGCTTGATTGTATTCGATGAGTATAGGGGTTACGAGAGTTGATCTACCTCGAGATCGTAGTGGCTAAACCCCAGATGTCTAGTCTATATGATTTGTGTTAGCCTGTATGGACTAAACCCTCCAGTTTATATAGACACCGTAGGGGCCTAGGGTTGTACAGAGTCGGTTTACAGAGAAAGGAAACTACACATCCGGGCATTAAGCTTGCCATCCACGCCAAGGAGAGTCCCACCCGGACACGGGGGACGGTCTTCTATCTTTTATCTTCATGGCCCATCAGTCCGGCCCATGCTACACAGCTCGGACACCCGAGGACCCCATAATCCAGGACTTCCTTAGTAGCCCCCAAACTTGCCTTCAATGACGATGTAATATCCGGCCCATGTCTTCTGCTTTGCAAGGCAAGTTCTGCATTATAATCCAGACCAATGATAATCCGACGATAACCTTTAATGTTTTCTACGATCCCCCCCGACGGTGATTTGATTTTCGCGCACTGGGTGAATACGAGCGGTGCATGCTTTTTTTCACAAATAAGCCCTTCACCATGCTCGGACGACACCTATATAAAGAGATATGGATCTCCAAAGGCCATCTCACACCGTGCAGAAGAAAAAACGACCAAGTCTAGCCACAAAACCAAGCCTTCCGTCATGGCCGGCACCCCGGGCTCCTCTTCGCGCCCCCATGGCCCTCAAAAGGGTGATTGGCAGACTTGCTCTATGCCTCATCTTCAATTACGCTGGCTCCAGATGCAAGTCTACCTCCCCTCGTAGATCTAGTTCCCGTTTGAGCGGGATTATACTCAATAGGAAATGATGCGATGGCCTAGAACTTCCCCAACCCCAATAAGGAGGAGAGGGTGTGCTTCATCCTGTTTCTGTTACGGGGCCTAGGATTTCCAATCCATCCCTTCCTCCGGGGGTTATTGGAATTTGACGGCATCCAACTGCACAACCTCACCCCAGGTTCGATTCTGCACATCTCAGGCTTTGTCGCCCCGTGTGAGCTATTCCTAGGTATCGAGGCCCATTTTGTATTATGCAGGAAATTCTTCTGCCTCGTTCCCCACCACCAAGGGGGTTCCATATTTAAAGTGGGTGGCGCCGAAGTATGGCGTATTGCAGGATCCGGATACCTTCAAGGAACACCTTAAGAAGCATACCCACGGTGGTCTTCGGAGTGGTTCTATATGGACGATGTTCCGCTGCCGGATCCAGTCAGGCGTGTTCTCCCTGAATTTTCCAGTGCTCTTCTAAAGAAGGGCCTCACCTTGGCGTCCCCGAAGTCCCAAAGAAGAGGACAGTGCGGAGATACAGAGGTTGGTCAGCATGGCCAGTCTGCTTGCCCACTCCGAACTCTCAATAGTTGAGGTCATGGCAATTGCAATAAAGAGGTGCATGCAGCCTCTTCAATCCATAGTAACTCCCTTATGGTGTTACAATGGAGAAGACGACACGTCCCATTACAGATGGCAGGGTCCAGATACCCCAGCCGAACTGGCTTCAATTTTGGTTGATCTGTACAAGGGTGAAAAAAGAAGATTTTCTCCGGTTAAACTATCGGGAGGCCTATACCATGTACACCCATATTGAATGGGTAAGATCTCGACTCGTCTGTGCTTATTTCACTATATTGTAGACACTAATCGAATGTACTTTTTGTTGATACCAACTAGTCATGGAGGAAGATGACCGAGGATATCCACTGTCCCGCTCCCCAGCCGAAGGATCATAATTGTCATGAAGATCCTAGATTTCGCGAGGATTCGAATAAATACATAGAATTCGACGATGGGGTATTCTATCAGGCGAGCCTTGATGGTTCGGAAGTGGCCATCATCACCGACTACCCTTGCCTTTACCCATTCTGCATTGTGAGTATCCAGAGGCTTCCTAAAAAGAGATCCTCATCTGTATGCTTACCTGTTGTACTGAACTAGATTTTAACAGGATCGGTGCGCTAGGGACCGTATATCCTCGAGGGCGGCCCCCACACAAGGCCATCGTTCAAAACAAAAAAGGACCGGGAGTACTGCGGAGACCTCACAGTCTTCCAAGAGGTATGTATGCTTTAATGCATTCCTAGGCATGAGTCCGGATTGTTGAGAGTCTCCCTTTTTGTCTATTAATCTTTAGGAGGAGTACGCGACAAACGGTGGGAACACACCCGATGAGCCAAATGTCCCCTAATCCGGTGCCGGACTCATCATCTAGGACGCAAGCCGACGCCACGCCCGTTCCACCTCCTCAAGAGGATTTGGATAACGTGTCGGTCACTAATTCCGAAGTGGAGAGCGTGATGAATCACCGTCGATTAAAGGAAGCTATGCGCGCTCCGGCCTTGATCGAACAAGAATTCGCCGCACTGAGTTCGACATATGCATATACCCGAGCCGCTCGAGATGTCCTTGCCGGAGTTATTCGGCTGTTCACAAAGAATATACAAGTAAAATTTGACACCATTTTGCATGGTCGTATGCCAGTAGCCCCCGAGACTTGAAATAGTGAAGCAAACCGATTTAAGGATCGATAATTTTTGCAGGTTCTTCAAGAAAAGAACACTGTGCAAGCCCAAGAGCTGAACACAAACCAAACGCAACTGAGTACGGTCACCGCCGAACTAGCGGAGTTGAAAGGGACCACGATGGGCGCATGCAGGGAAAGAAAACTTGAGGAGGAAAAGGACTAACAGTCGAAGAGATAGAGAGGTTGAAGGCTCAACTATTAGTCGCTCAGTAGGAAAATGAAAAGTTGAAAGGCGGCATGCTCGGTATGTTTTCCTCTCTCATTCAGGACCACCATAGGTACTCATGTTTAGTCCATAATGCGGAATATTATGAATTTGTTGCGAAAAGTCTTATTAACTAGTCGACCTGAGGAGGAAGTGTCCGAGTTTCAAGGCGACGTGCTAAAGGAGTTGTCCACCGTGCATGCTCGGGCCCGGAAAGCCATGAGGAGTATGGTGAAGGCATTATGGCCATATGATACTCCTCCAGAAAGTATGGAGCGCCTGGCAAACCTGTTCAAAGGTGCCCAGTGTTGGTTCGAGCTATGGAAGACGTCTGCCTATCATGAAGGCGCACGAGAAGCCTGGGCCATGGTGAAGACACACTTCTCAAAACTTTATTCGAATCATATGGCTCGAGTAGGACAACAGGGACCAGATGGTAAGGAAATCCCTTTAAATTTAGTCTATGATCAAGTAATGATTGCTGCGAAATTTTCGCAGGAAGACTGCAGATTAGACAGCCTAATAGACGGCATAGAGAAGGAATAGGTTTTTAACTTAATGTATCAATGTACATTTATGATCAACTGATGGTTTGATCCGAACATGTGAAATGATTTTGTCATCGCAGGCTTTCGGCTTTATCCTCCAGACCAATAATGTTGAGTGTTTCCAGATACGTAGGACAAAAAGAAGTATCCTTCCCAAAAACCAGGCAACCCAGTCATTGTGCTCGAATAGACAAAAAAATCAAGTTCGGGATGTATGTTATATTACGTATGTAAGAAACATCTTCCAAGGAAAATGGTTCCGTTAAAGGTTCCTTTCCTTGGGTCGGCATATTATGATTACACGTGACGGGGAATGTGGTTCATCGTACGGAAAAACCATCTCAAAGTGCTTTAAAGATGATTGCAATACATCAACAATCTGTCGTTTTGGTGCCGACCAATTATTCCCTTAAGAACACTAGCTTTCGGCTTCACCCGTCTGAGGTACATGTCTGGATGACCCGGTTGTAACAATCGCAGAGGTGCTCCCTTTATGCCCTAGCCGAACAGTCGGGAACGTAGGGCATAAGCATAAGAGCGAGGCAACCCAGCTTGGCAAAAAACTTAAGTCATAGAGGTGCATATAATGGAAAGAAAGGATGTATATCCAAAAATGACACATGTATTGTGAGCTCTAGGCTTGATATAATAAGCTTCTACTTACAGAAGCCCCCAGCTGTGGCGGGGTGTATACATTTAAGGATGTGTAACCCTCAAGTGTTTAGCCTATCCAAACACACCATGGGAAACGTATAAAAACGAAAAAAGAAAAAAAATTGAAAAGGAGACAAAAGAACGAATAAGAAGCATGGTCATACTTATGCGTAGAATCTTCGGAGCTGGGCAGCGTTCCAAGGGTTCACCTCTAAGCAATTATCTGATGCATTGCGAAGGCTGTAGGCTCCCCCCATCAGAACTTCATCTATAATGAAGGGAACTTCCCATTTTGGTTTGAGTTTGTCCTTTTTCTTCTCCGGGAGGCGTAAAACGAGCTCACCGATTTTGTAAGTCTTTGCCTGCACTTCTCTGCTTTGGTATCTTCAAGCTTGTTGTTGATATAATGCGGAATGGGCTTTTGCGACATTGTGCTCCTCCTCCAGGCCATCTAAGTTGTCCTGCCGATCAAGCTCGGCCTCTCTCTCTTCTTACATGCGCATTCGAGGTGAATCATGAATAATGTCGCAGGGCAAGACAGCCTCTGCGCCGTACACCATGAAGAATGGTGTGTATCTGGTCGTGCGGTTGGGCGTGGTCCGTAGCCCCCAGAGTACAGAATCGAGTTCCTCAACCCAGTATTTACCTGACTCCTTTAGGGATCTCATTAGTCTGGGTTTGATGCCGCTCATTATCAGGCCATTGGCCCGCTCGACTTGATCGTTTGTTTGAGGTTGATATACGGAGGCACAATCGAGCTTGATGCCCAGGTTAGCACACCAACTTTTTACCTCATCGGATGTGAAGTTAGAGCCATTGTTAGTAATAATACTGTGCGGGATACCAAAACGGTGTACGACACCGGATATAAAGTCTATCACCGGCCCGGCTTCAGCTGTTTTTACTGGTTTGGCCTCTATCCACTTAGTGATTTTATCCACCATGACCAGTAAATATTTCTTCTTTTGGCTTCCCCTTTAAGGGGTCCGACCATGTCTAGCCCCCAGACCACAAAAGGCCAGGTAATGGGGATAGTTCTTAGGGCAGTAGGACGCATATGGCTTTGATTGGCGAAGAGCTGGCATCCTACACAGTGCTGTACAAGGTCCTATATATTTGCTCGGGCCGTGGGCCAGAAGAAGCATGTACGAAAGGCTTTGCTTACAAGGGCCCGAGCTGCGGCGTGATGGCCGCCGATGCCAACATGTATTTCGGCCAAGAACTGTTGCCCCTCCTCTTCGGAGATACATCTTTGAAGAACTCCAGTAGTGCTTTTCTTGTAGAGTTCTCCTTCGTGAACTTTGCAGGCCTTGGAGCGTCGAACTATGTGATGGGCCTCGTTCTGATCATTAGGGAGCTCCTGCCTATTAAGGTAGGCCAAGAAGGGTTCGGTCCATGGAGCAATAACCGCCATGATTACATGAGCGGAAGGCGTTGGCTCAGTGCCCGAGCCCTCGATGATATTAGAATCGTGTTCGGCGTCCGGGTGTGTGATCGGCGCCAGACTGGTATTTCCGCTCTCGTCTTGCCATACCACAAATGGCTTGAAAAGCCTATCCAAAAAGGTGTTAGGCGGGATGGGGTCGCGTTTAGCGCCAATTCGAGCAAGGCTGTCTACTGCTTGATTACTATCTTGAGCCGCATGATGAAACTCGAGCCCCTCAAATCGAGTTGTTATTCTAAGTACGGCGTTGCGGTAGGCCGACGCCATCTTTGGATCCTTTGCATCGAATTCTCCATTTATTTGAGATATCGCGAGGTTCGAATCCCCACGCACCTCAAGGCATTGTATGCTAATAGAGACGGCCATCTGGAGTCCATGCAGGAGTGCTTCATATTCGACAGCGTTATTGGAGTTTGTATACATGATTTGTAATACATAACGGACTGTGTCCCCTGTAGGGAATGTCAGGATGACACCAGCCCCCAATCTGGCTAACATTTTGGAGCCGTCGAAGTACATTACCCAGTTGGAGTTTGTGCTGTATGACAGTGTCCTGGACTAGGGGGTACTCACCACATCGTCTCCCGGATAGTTGGATTGGGTCGAGGACCCCCATGGCCGTTTACTCATGGGCCAGTTCGGACGGCCGGAGACATATACGAGGAAGATTCCACAAGACTTGGTGATCAAGACAAGGACTCCTCTCCACTGACGTATTCGACTAGGACTCTTGTTATCCTAGGCCTCTGGTATGTTATATAAGCCGAGGCCAGGCTAGTCAATAGAGGATTATGATATTATTCATCATACCCTTAGGTTTTAGATCACAACATATGTGTAACATCCCAAATTTTCAATTTGGAATGTTATACATTAGAGCATCATTGTATATCATGTTTTATTGCATTTTGGTTGATCCTAGAAATTTCACGCAACTCAAGGACCTACAGAGAGAGTTGGGGATTTCGTTATTTTCATATTTGAGTTTTTCTCGAATTATGAAAAGAGAATCGTTTGATTTTAATTATGTTTCTCTGAAATATTTCTCTTATTGAAAATAAAAGAGAGGATAAAATGACTTCCTCAAAATAAATTTTTTTAGAGATTTAATATTAAAATCAAACAAGATTTTTATTCGGAGTTTTGTCGCTATTTTATTTGGATTAGGAAAAATATGCGTTTTTCAAAATTGCATTTTAGGCTCAAATAAATGTTCACCTTGTCTGGCTTATTTTTAGAGGATGGGGAAAATTTATTTCGGGATTTTTGGAGTCCGTTTAGTATTTCTTTTCTTTCTTTTTCTGCACGTCGAAATTATTTAAAAAAAAGTCAACCGACTTAGGGTCGTACTCGGCCAGGTCTCCTCGGGCCGGCCCCTTTAAAGCACGAGACCCCCGAGCCCCAGCCACCCGAAACCCTAGCCCCGCCCCGCCTCCCGCCGCCGCCGCCAGT
Organism: Triticum aestivum; assembly: GCF_018294505.1. Lineage (NCBI taxonomy): Eukaryota > Viridiplantae > Streptophyta > Magnoliopsida > Poales > Poaceae > Triticum > Triticum aestivum. The sequence continues at coordinate 180,775,625 of NC_057797.1, read as the reverse complement.
GCGCCGCCGCCGCACCGCCGCCGCGCCACCTCGCCGCTGCGCCGCCTCGCCGCCTCGCCCCCCGCGCTGCCGCACCGCCCCGCCGCCTCGCTGCTGCTGCGCCGCCGCACCGCGCCGTCGCCGCACCACCACCCCGCCACCTCGCCGCTACCGAGCCGCCGCCGGACCCCGCTAGAGTTCGAGGTAGCCGCTGTTTTTTTTTAAAAACCAATCGATTTTATTTCATAAACCCTAGATCCGTTTTTTAACCGGTTTGGTTTGTTTTTTTGGTTTAGTTATTTAGCGAACGCCCGTTTTTACATTCGGTTTTTCGAACGGTTTTCACCATTTAGCCGCAGACAACAAATGTTCATTTGTTAGCCTATTCGTCAGTTTTCCTTTTTCTCTGGAATTTTCCGCGATTATTTTCGATCGTGATTTCTGATCCGATTTTTGTTCTAGTATAAATTTTCGCTCGTTTATCGGAATCAGGCGATTCAAGCACCTAAAGTTTCGCCTCGAAACCCTCTTTCCTTTTAACCAACTTAAACAAGTTTTTGCTACTGTAAAATTTGACCTAGGTCCAGATTATTGAACGAAGCTTGTTTCTCTCGCCATTTGAGTTTTGTTGCTTCGTTTGATTTGATTCTTTTTACAAACCGGAGTTCTTAAGTTGAACTTTCTGGTTAGATATCTTATTTGAGTTTTATCCGTGCTTTTGCTTGATTGCTTATTGTATGCTTGTTTGATTGCGATAGAGTACCCGGAGTGCGAAGCGTGCTACATCGAGTCTCTAGGTTTCACGGATCATCAGCAAGGCAAGTAACACTTTGATCATACCTCTTACTACCCAGTTTTCATTGCATTAGATCATCCCTCAAACATTGCATGGTTAGGATCTGAATTAAATTGTGGGGTTTGGGAAGTAGATGAGGTAGTACCTATTCACCTGTTTATTATCAAACCCTGGGAGTTACTTCTACGTTGCTTATATTGCTATGCTATGCTAGTAGACGTGGATTGGGTTTGAGTGTTTCATGACAGATGTGAGATTGTTAATTTAATGGTTCAACTAAGGTGGCAACTTTAATACACATCTGGGTGGATTGAGGCACCTGGGGAACCTAGTGATTGCCTGTATTTTTGGAAATCCCGGGGTACCATGTGATTTTCCTATGGACCGCCACCCAGGCTCAAAGGGATCATGAGATTATTCATACTGGAAACTTCCGTGTGCAGCCACATGCCATTATGGGCTCTGGCATAGTTGATTAAGTCGTGTGAACTCTTACAGTGGTAGACTAGCAGATGTAGGGGATGTAGGTGTACCGGTCTACCCATCGTAAGGTGCTAACGCTTCTGAAAGACTGTGTCTCGGTCATCCGTTTCTCAAACATCATGTAGTGCGAGAAATCCAACGGAGAAGATCGAGTCTTGTGGGGAAAAGTGCACAAACCTCTGTAGAGTGTATAAACTAATCATGGTTAGCCATGTCCCCGGTTATGGACATCTTGAGTATCTAGTTCTTGGATTATCATGTGGATCTCATCACTCTTAATATAATTTGATTGGGTTTAATGATGATTACTTTTAATTGGGATTGAGTTGGGTGAACCTTCTCAATGTTTAACAACTACCATGATAGTTAAATAAAATTTATTTCTTTGAAGAAGGGAAAAATTGGCTTTACGCAAAAACATATCAACCATACAGCCTCCACCAGCCACATATACATATAGTGATAGCTTTATTCTGTTCATTACTCTCTTGTGTTACCTTGCCAGCATATTCTATGTGCTGACCCATTTTCGGGCTGCAACGTATCATGTTGCATACTTTTCAAACGACGGGTAAGGAGCCTTAGGGCATGGTCTTTCACTCAGTGATGTCGTTGGAGTTGATGGACTCACTTTATCTTCCAAGCCTTCCGCTGTTATCATATTAGATGGCCTTAAGCCATATTTATTGTAATAAGTTCTCTTTTGAGACATTCGATGTAATAGGCGTGTGATTGCCACTCTGTTATAAATCCTTCGAGTACTGTGTGTGTCAGCATTACTGATCCAGGGATGAAACTTATACACGGAGATCAGACTGTTTGAGGTCTGGTCGCTACAAAGATGGTATCAGAGCACACGCTGACTGTAGGACACGACCACTAAGCTAAAGCCCTAGATCACTATTCTCTTCTCATTTCTAACTCCTCTCATTTTTCTACTATCTAGGATAGCGAACGCAAGGAACAAGTTTGCGCAACCGGATGAAGACGCCCCTTTTGGAAGACACTTGAAGGAAGTCACTAGGTACCTGAACATTGGAATACCAAGCTTCACCGGGACCTACAATGCCACTTTACCTGAAGAGGAGCGCTGGATGATTCAAGTTCAAGTTCCAGGAAGGACATTCACACCAGTCACTGAGCCCATAGAGTTTTCTTTCGATGCACCAACCTGGAGTCTAGGAAAGAGTATGGCAACTCACATCACCATGGGACGCATTAGAGAAGTTTACCACAAGGATCTCAAGGATACTATCTACCAGATTTGTGGGCGCCGAGATGAGCAATGGGAGATGATCAGCACGAGGAAGGATATATCCATTGCAGCTTTCATCCAGGAGTTAAACCAGCATATTCGCCGCCAGGAGAACCAGATGTGCACAAGCATGATAGATCTGAAGAAGGCAATGACCAGGATCACGAAGCTTGAAGAAGAACTCAAGGCTACTCGTGAAGATTATGAGGAGGGAATCATCGTACTAGTGGAGAGGAATGATGATCTGGAAAGGAAGCTAGGAGTATTCATGGGAGACCCGGCACCAGGAGGAGAAGATGAAGAACCCAAGGAGATTCGTCCGGAGGACTACATCATCATCGACGACACCGACTCGGACCCCGACGATTGCGATGATGACTATGTTGATGAAGCTGGAGCAGATGTCATGGAGTCTTCGACCGATCAATATTTCTAGTTGACCACCAAAACAGTAGTAGTAGTCTACCATGTAAATAGTACAGTCCAATTTTGTAACGATAGATCTAGACCGATTGTATGCATTTGCTTGATTGATTGAGTGATATGATTGTGTTTCTCTCATGTGCATATGGGTAGTGTTTTCTCACTAGACCTCATTCTATTCTATTCTCTTGTCTCTAAACCCTCAGATGCCTCCGAGACGTGATCCCGGGTTTACCTTTCCACCGGAGCTCACTCAGTTGATCCAGCAGCAGAATACCCTGATGCAGTTGTTAGTTCAGAATCAATGCAACAACAACAACAACAATAACCCACCACCACCACCACCAGTTGACAACTTAGCCCGTTTTCTGAGGTTGCAGCCGCCGGTGTTTTCCAGTAGCACCGAGCCGATAGTTGCAGATGATTGGCTCCGCAGGATTGGAAGGGAGTTAACCATTGCAGGATGCACAGATGATGAGAAGGTGCGTTTTGCCGCACATCAGTTGGATGGACCAGCAACCTCATGGTGGGAAAATTACACTATCACTTATCCCATAGCCACTGTCACATGGGATCAGTTCCAGCAGGCTTTCCGTACTGCCCATGTATCAGTAGGAGCTATGGCCATGAAGAAGCGTGAGTTTTGCAACTTACGCCAAGGAGGACGCACTGTTGGCCAGTATGTGGATGAGTTTAGTAAGTTAGCACGTTATGCCCCAGATGACGTTGCTACAGATGCATCTAAGAAGGAGAAGTTTCTGGAAGGACTGAATGATGAGCTAAGCATGCAGTTGATGGTAGAAAATTTGAATAACTACCAGGAGTTGGTGGATAGAGCTCTCATGCTTGAAGGGAAGCAGCAGCAGATTGACAGCCGCAAGAGGAAGTATGGACAGGGGAAGTATAATTCTGGAGCCCAGCAGAGACCCTGTTTCACCCCGAACTCAGGAGGACTTGTGCATAACCATAGAGGCCACACTCATAATGGAGGAAGTTCGCACAATCATAGTGTCCCCAAGAACGACAATGGTAATGGAGGAAGTAGCGGACAAAACCATTCCAACCCGGCAACACCCGCCAAGAAGGATCTAAGCCACGTTACTTGCTACAAGTGTCAGAAAACCGGACATTACGCCAATGAATGCCCTGAAGCTAAGAATGGAAATGGCAATGGAAGCTCTGGGAAGAAGCCCAACCCTTTCAACAGGGGACAAGTAAACCACGTTAACGTGGAGGAGATTGAAGCCCAGCCAGATGCAGTAATTGGTAAGTTTTTGGTTAAGTCATTTACTGCAGTAGTTCTTTTTGATACTGGTGCATCTCATTCATACATATCGAGGGGATTTGTGGATAAGTATAACCTGCCCACTAGAGTACTTAAGACACCCATGCTAGTAACCTCACCCGGAGCAGAGTATATGGCAAGCCATGGATGTTTTCAGATGCCATTGGCCATAGGTAGGCATGTTTTCCCCTCCGATATGATAATTTTGGAATCGTAAGGTTTGGATGTGATTCTGGGTATGGATTGGCTATTGATGTATGGAGGAAACATCGATTGCGCAAGTAAGACGATTTTACTCACCACCCCAGAAGGAAGAAGGATCAAGTATGTATCCCGGCATGTGCCAAATAGGACTCAAGTAAATTGCTTATCAGGAGTAGTACAGGAGGAAGTACGAGTGGTGAAGGATTTCCAGATGTATTTCCAGAAGAGTTGCCAGGCATGCCACCAGATAGAGACATAGAGTTTTTCATATAGCTTTTGCCAGGCACTGGGCCAATATCTAAGAGACCGTACAGGATACCCGCACAGGATTTAGAGGAAATTAAGAAGCAGATTAAGGAGTTACTGGATAAGGGATATATTCTCCCAAGCTCGTCACCTTGGGGATCACCAGGACTTCTAGTAGAAAAGAAGGATGGATCGTTAAGGATGGTTGTTGATTATCGTGGATTGAATGAAGTAACGATCAAGAACAAGTACCCACTGCCGATGATCAATGATTTGTTTGATCAGCTGCAAGGAGCTAAGGTGTTTTCCAAGATCGATCTGCGATCAGGTTATCACCAGTTGAAGATTCGAGAGCAGGACATACCTCAGATAGCTTTTACCACAGGTATGGGCTATATGAGTATACCGTTATGTCATTTGGCCTCAGTAACGCACCTGCCTACTTTATGAACATGATGAACAAGGTGTTTATGGAGTTTTTGGATAAGTTCATCGTAGTGTTCATTGATGATATTCTGGTCTACTCAAAGAATGAAGAGGAACATAAGGAACATTTGCGTTTGGTACTTGGGAAGCTCAGGGAACATCAGTTATACGCCAAGTTCAGCAAGTGTGAGTTTTGGCTGAAGGAAGTTGGATTCCTTGGACATGTTATATCTGTAGAAGGAATAGCAGTAGACCCCAACAAAGTTGTCACCGTGACAAATTGGGGAGTACCCACGATAGTTGGAGAGATCCGAAGTTTTCTTGGACTCGCAGGATACTACCAGAGGTTCATTGAGAATTTCTCAAAGATTGCAAAACCAATGACGGAGTTGTTGAAGAAGGACACCAAATTCAATTGGACTGAGGAATGCGAGGCCAGTTTCCAGGAGTTGAAGAGACGCTTGGTTACATCACCAGTGTTGATCCTGCCATATCAATGCAAGGATTATGAAGTGTATTGCGATGCTTCTCATCGAGGACTTGGAGCCATACTTATGCAGGAGGGAAGAGTTGTTTCATATGCCTCACGACAGCTTAAACCCCATGAGTTAAATTATGCTATACATGATTTGGAGTTAGCAGCCGGAGTACACGCGTTGAAGACATGGAGACATTTTCTCATCAGAAACCATTGTGAGGTATACACGGATCACAAGAGTTTAAAGTATATCTTCACACAGAAGGAGTTGAATCTCAGGCAGAGGAGATGGTTAGAACTCATTAAGGATTATGATATGAGATTGCACTATCATCCCGGAAAGGCTAACGTAGTAGCTGATGCGTTGAGCCGCAAGAGTCATGTCAATACCCTCATGACCGGAGGATTACCCAGGGAGTTAGCAGAAGACCTTTGTGAGCTATATTTGGAGATAGTTTCGAGAGGTTATGTAGCATCTTTGGAGATTCAGTCTACTTTGATGGATAAGATCAGAGAAGCGCAAAGGACGGACAAGGATATTGCCGAGATAAAGGAAAGGATGAGCAAAGGAAAAGCCAAGGGATTTTGTGAGGATGAGCATGATACTTTATGGTTTGAGGAGCGCGTATATGTGCCCAAAGATCAGGAGATCAGGAAGTTGATTCTGCAAGAGGCCCGTGATTCGCCATATTCAATTCACCCAGGAAATACCAAAATGTATCTGGATTTGAAGGACAATTACTTGTGGACCGGTATGAAGAAGGATATTGCAGAGTATGTAGTAGTTTGTGATGTATGTCAAAGAGTGAAGGCAGAACATCAGAAGCCAGCAGGATTGCTAAAGCCATTGCCTATACCCGAATGGAAGTGGGACAAACTAGGCATGGATTTTATCACGGGATTTCCCAGGACTTGTTCAGGCTATGACTCGATATGGGTTGTAGTCGATCGACTGACGAAAGTAGCTCATTTCATCCTAGTAAAGACCACTTACACCAGTGCTAAGTTAGCAAAGATCTATATGACCAGGATCGTATGCCTGCATGGAGTTCTGAGGACCATTGTATCAGATAGAGGAACCCAGTTTACTTCTAAGTTTTGGAATCAGTTGCATGAAACTTTGGGAACCAGACTAGAGTTCAGTACAGCTTTTCACCCGCAAACAGATGGACAGACTGAAAGAGTAAATCAGATTCCGGAGGACATGTTGAGAGCTTGTGCACTTGACTATGGATCTAGTTGGGACGATAATTTGCCTTATGCAGAGTTCTCTTATAGCAACAGTTATCAAGCCAGTTTGAAGATGGCCCCTTTCGAAGCACTATACGGAAGGAGGTGCAGAACACCGTTGTCGTGGGACGAAGTTGGAGACCGACAGTTGTTTGGACCAGATTTGATTAAAGAGTCTGAAGAGAAGGTTAAGCTGATTCACGATAGACTCAAGGTAGACCAATCTAGGCAGAAGAGTTATGCGAATTCGAAACACAAGGAGACAATCTACAAAGTCGGAGACAGAGCGTATCTTCGAGTATCACCACTCTAAGGAGTGAAGCGTTTTGGAGTTAAGGGGAAGTTAGCACCACATTTTGTGGGACCATACAGAGTTTTGGAACGAATCGTAGAAGTTGCTTACAAGTTGGAATTACCCGAAGGATTGTCCGGAGTTCACGATGTGTTTCATGTTTCTCAGTTGAAGAAGTGCCACGCGGAGATGGCTGAAATTCCTCTGAGAGATACAGTGCCGCTAGAAGCGATACAGTTGGATAGTGATTTGACTTATGAGGAGAAACCAATAAAGATACTCGAGTTTGCCAGCCGAGTTACGCGCAATAAGGTTATCAAGTTTTCCAAGGTTTAGTGGAGTCACCATGTCGAGGATGTAGCCACTTGGGAACGAGAAGAAGACTTACGAAAGGATCACCCTCACCTATTTTCTAGCCAACCCAAATCTCGAGGGCGAGATTCATCTTAAGGGGGGTAGGTTTGTAACATCCTAAATTTCAATTTGGAATGTTATACATTAGAGCATCATTGCATATCATGTTTTATTGCATTTTGGTTGATCCTAGAAATTTCACGCAACTCAAGGACTTACGGAGAGAGTTGGGGATTTCGTTATTTTCATATTTGAGTTTTTCTCGAATTATGAAAAGAGGATCGTTTGATTTTAATTATGTTTCTCTGAAATATTTCTCTTATTAAAAATAAAAGAGAGAGGATAAAATGACTTCCTCAAAATAAAGAAATATTAGAGATTTAATATTAAAATCAAACAAGATTTTTATTCGGAGTTTTGTCTCTATTTTATTTGGATTAGGAAAAATATGCATTTTTCAAAATTGCATTTTAGGCCCAAATAAATGTTCACCTTGTCCGGCTTATTTTTAGAGGACGGAGAAAATTTATTTCATGATTTTTGGACTCCGTTTAGTCTATTTTTTTCTTTCTTTTTCTGCATGTCGAAATTATTAAAAAAAAGTCAACCGACTTAGGGCTGTACTCGGCCAGGTCTCCTCGGGTCGGCCCCTTTAAAGCCCGAGACCCCCGAGCCCCAGCCACCCGAAACCCTAGCCCCGCCCCGCCTCCCGCCGCCGCCGCCACACTGCCGCCGCGCCACCTCGCCGCCTCGCCCCCGCGCTGCCGCACCGCCCCGCCGCCTCGCCGCTGCTGCGCCGCCGCCGCACCACCGCCCAGCCACCTCACCTCTGCCGCTCCACCGTCGGACCCCGCCGGAGTTCGAGGTAGCCGTCGTTTTTTTATAAACCGATCGGTTTTATTTCGTAAACCCTAGATCCGTTTTTAACCGGTTCGGTTTATTTTTTCGGTTTAGTTATTTAGCGAACACCCGTTTTTACGTTCGGTTTTACGAACGGTTTTCACCGTTTAGCCGCAGACAGCGAACGTTTGTTCGTTAGCCTGTTCGTCAGTTTTTCTTTTTCTCGGAATTTTCCGCGATTATTTTCGATCGTGATTTCTAATCCAATTTTCGTTCTAGTATAACTTTTCGCTCGTTTATCGGAATCAGGCGATTCAAGCGCTAAAGTTTTGCCTCGAAACCCTCTTTTCGTTTAACCAACTTAAACAAGTTTTTGCTACTGTAAAATTTGACCTAGGTCCAGATTATTGAACGAAGCTTGTTTCTCTCGCCGTTTGAGTTTTGTTGCTTCGTTTGATTTGATTCTTTTTGCAAACCGGAGTTCTTAAGTTGAACTTTCTGGTTAGATCTCTTATTTGAGTTTTATCCGTGCTTTTGCTTGATTGCTTATTGTATGCTTGTTTGATTGCGATAGAGTACCCGGAGTGCGAAGCGTGCTACATCGAGTCTCTAGGTTTCACGGATCATCAGCAAGGCAAGTAACACTTTGATCATACCTCTTACTACCCAGTTTTCATTGCATTAGATCAGCCCGCAAACATTGCATGGTTAGGATCTGAATTAAATGTGGGGTTTGGGAAGTAGATGAGGTAGTACCTATTCACCTGTTTATTATCAAACCCTGGGAGTTACTTCTACGTTGTTTATATTGCTATGCTATGCTAGTAAACGTGGATTGGGTTTGAGTGTTTCATGGCAGATGTGAGATTGTTAATTTAATGGTTCAACTAAGGTGGCAACTTTAATACACATCTGGGTGGATTGAGGCACCTGGGGAACCCAGTGATTGCCTGTATTTTTGGAAATCCCGGGGTACCGTGTGATTTTCCTATGGACCGCCACCCAGGCTCAAAGGGATCATGAGATTATTCATACTGGAAACTTTCGTGTGCAGCCACATGCCATTATGGGCTCTGGCATAGTTGATTAAGTCGTGTGAACTCTTACAGTGGTAGACTAGCAGATGTAGGGGATGTAGGTGTACTGGTCTACCCATCGTAAGGTGCTAACGCTTTTGAAAGACTGTGTCTCAGTCATCCGTTTCTCAAACATCATGTAGTACGGGAAATCCAACGGAGGAGATCGTGTCTTGTGGGGAAAAGTGCACAAACCTGTGTTGAGTGTATAAACTAATCATGGTTAGCCGTGTCCCCGGTTATGGACATCTTAAGTATCTAGTTCTTGGATTATCATGTGGATCTCATCACTCTTAATATAATTTGATTGGGTTTAATGATGATTACTTTTAATTGCGATTGATTTGGGTGAACCTTCTCAATGTTTAACAACTACCATGATAGTTAAATAAAATTTAGTCCTTTGCAGTAGGGAAAAATTGGCTTTACGCAAAAACATATCAACCATACAGCCTCCACCGGCCACATATGCATATAGTGATAGCTTTATTATGTTCATTACTATCTTGTGTTACCTTGCCAGCATATTCTATGTGCTGACCTGTTTTCGGGATGCAACATTTCATGTTGCAGACTTTTCAGACGACAAGTAAGGAGCCTTAGGTTGTGGTCTTTCACTCAGTGATGCCGTTGGAGTTGATAGACTCACTTTATCTTTCAAGCCTTCCGTTGTTATCGTATTAGATGGCCTTAAGCCATATTTATTGTAATAAGTTCTATTTTGAGACATTCGATGTAATAGGTGTGTGGTTGCCACTCTGTTATAATTCCTTCGAGTAGTGTGTGTGTCAGCATTACTGATCCAGGGATGACACTTATACATAGAGATCAGACTGTTTGAGTTCTGGTCGCTACAATATGATCTTGAGGTAGATCAACTCTGTACTTATATTCCATCAATATAAATAAGAGCATGACGTAGGGTTTTACCTCCATCAAGAGGGTCTGAACCTGGGTAAACATCGTGTCCCCTGTTACCCATCGATCCATGATACATAGCTTGGGACCCCTACCCGAGATCCGCCGGTTTTGACACCAACATTGGTGCTTTCATTGAGAGTTCCGCTGTGTGATGGGCAAAGGATCGATGGCTCATCTGCAGATCAACTGCGACGTCGACGTCTTTGTCGCCGCCTCGACTGGTCACCTTGGCTTGACCGAGGACTATGCCCCACATGCAATCATCATGTTTGGACAAGGGCATTCATCAACATCCACTCTGATCTATATTAAGATCATGGAGGAATCCATGGAGCTCAGGGGCTCAATGTCAACATTGCCCTCGGGCGACCGTGCTGTTTTTCCGAACAATGAACTTGTATCTGCTGCCACCACCACCTCGAGCATCGCTTTGATGATTTCTTTGGTGTAATTGTGTGGAATTGAGTCTACAACAACCATGCAAAAATTCATCGAGTTCCGATAAAGGAATCTCTGGCAATCTACGATATACCGGAGCCGTGTTAAATCTGGACGGGAATTTGGACGAGTTTAGGGCGTGGTCTTCAGAAACTAGCTCGGACGTCCTTTGGAAGATCCAACCGTTGATCGGCTGCGAAATTCCTATATCTACCACCCCTCAAAATTTTAGCTCGATCCGACCGTCCAAACTCCGTAAACCTTTCGATTAGTGCATCACTTTTCAGATCTTTTTTCTGCGCGAATACGGATCCGACCAGAATTCATGTTTCTTTATGAATGTGATATTGGACAACTTTTTTAAAGGAATTTTCTTCTAGGGTATTGTGCGTTGTTTTTAAACACGTGCACATAAAAATTTAAGCCTCCTCCGAGGTAATATTCACCATCATGCTGGTGTCAAACCAGTCCGGCAATATTGCTCCACGGCTGCCGACCTACGCTAGACACGTCGTCGCTTTTTGAGCCGAGCTCAACTTCTTCGGATCATCATCTCGGCGAGCGAACAAGAGTTCGGAATCACCAAGGATAAATCATCACCAACATCGCCACCCCATAGACTACACGGAGCGGGCACACAGGCATCGCCGCATGGTCACTTCATCAAGCCGGCATTGACCGCGTCACAAGTTACGACCTGCGTCGGCATGGCCGCACTGTTGCTTCTTCAAGCCGATGTCCATCACGCCGAACTTCTTCAACACCTCGGCTGACATGGCAGCTGCAACGTCTCCTTACCGATCTGCTCCGTCTCCTCGGCTAGACCGAGGGCTTCGACATCTCTTCATCAACTTACTTCGGAGACTTCGACGTCACCAGCCGACCAGCGTCATCACATTAGCTGGACCACGGGATTTGCCTCGGAGAGCCAACCTTTGCCAGCATCGCCATGCCACCGCTTCATCACCCATCAGGCAATGGGTGTGCAGATCGAGTCCCAATTTTGGGAGTACCATTTCTCTAGATTGCTACAACAGATAAGCCAGGTGCTATTAATTCTAGGTTTTTTTTCTTGCTTGGGTTTATTTTTCCCAAGGAATTATTACTCTGGTTTGTTTCATCATCTGTACACAGGTCCGTCAAATGGTGGCCGCATTAACAATGGTCGCGTGATGGTTCGGTTAGTTTCCGTATACAGTTCGGCGAATGCCGCATCCGAAACTCAGACCAACCTGTGAAGTCAGGCTTTGCCATGCCCTCACTATGTCACGCCGATGCCCTGCATCGACATTGACTTCGACGCCAGGCTACATCTCTTTCAATAAATTATTTTTGAGAAAAGCAATTATCCTTTTTGGACCGCACTATTTTATGTGTGTAAGTGATCAACTTCGACTGCGTCACACGGTCACTTTGGCAAGCCGAGGTCGTTGTCCCAATCAGCATAAACCAGCTCGCGTGATCACCTTGTTGGTCGAATCGCCATACCGACATGTTCGGTTGCCTCGGGGACTTCGGCATCACTGAGAGAGCTCTACCTCATCGAGTGTTCGGCACACGGGCCATATTTATTTTATTATTCACTTTGCTTAAATTATTAATTATGCAAAGTTTTTTATTATTATTATCTCTGGTTTGCACTATTTTTTGTGCACACATAAATGATTTCGGGCGGGCAGTGCTATTACCTTGGCACACCAATGTGCTGATGTGGGGGTTCTGTCGTCACCTTGCTGACCTACCGCATCACCTCGGCTGGACCGGGGGCTTCATCATCACTTCATTAACACACGCTGGGGGCTTCGGTGTCACACTGTCGGCCTGCTCTGTTGCCATGGTCGAACTGGGGTTTTCACCTCGCCGATCGACTATCACTACAAAAAAATACACTTCCGTGATGATACGTGTTTGTCACAGTAGGTCGCTTTTTTGTCATGCATGTACATCCATGAAAAATTTATGACAGAATCAAGATAGTCATACCTGTGTTGTCGTAGAAGTGTTCCATGACATTACCAAAATTATCATCATGGAAGTGTCCACTTCCATGACGATAAATCGCGCGTCACAGAAGTGCTTTCGTCAAGGGTGACCGACATGTGGCATCCACCGTAACGGAACGCCGTTAAGCTATCGGGTTGGGTTTTGGATCCGATAACCCGTTAACAGCCCCGACCAATGGGGATTTTCCACATGTAAAATCGTCATTGGCTAGAGGAAACACGTGTCGGCTCATCATCGGGATAGATGTCATCCACTCACTGGACAGAAGGCGCCTATGATACGTCGACACGTGGCACGGCCCAACAAGTTTAAATGGCCGGCCCAACTAGAGGCCCACAAGATTTTGTGGACCATAATGGGCCGGCCCAGCTAAAGGCCCACGAAATTTTGCGGACCATAATGGGCTGGCCCAGCTAAAGGCCCACAAGATTTTGCAAGCCATAATGGCCGGCCCAGGTAAAGGCCCACAAGATTTTTTTGTGCCATAATGGGTCGGCCCCGGTAAAGGCCCACAAGATTCTTTCGGGTCATAATGGGCCGGCCCAACTAAAGGCACACGAGATTTCGCCGACATTAATGGGCCGGCCCAGCTGTAGGCCCAAAAGATTTTGTGGACCCTAGTAGGCCGGCCCATTAACTGGCTACCATGTTTTGGGCCAAATGCCGGCCCATATTTGATCCGGTCCATTAATGGCCTGCCACGCTCCGGGCCTAATAGTGGCCCATATGAGATCCGGCCCGTTAAAAGCCTACCACGTTCTGGGCCAAATTACGGCCCAGATTAGGTCCGGCCCTTTAAGAGGCTTTGGGCTCAATTATGGCCCATATCAAATTCGGCCTGTCAACTAGACACTATGCTTTTGGGCCCACTTGCTAAAGGCCCACTTAGTAATTCGGCCTGATATTAGTTTTGGCCTTTTAAGGGCCCATTTAACATTTCGGCCCTATATTAATTTCGGCCTGTTAAAAGCCCGTCATATAGTTGGGCCTAACTACGACCCAGTTTGCATCCGGTGTAGCGACCAGACCTCAAACGGTCCAATTTCTGTGCTCCGGTGTCATCCCTGGATCAGTAATGCTGACACCACACAGTACTTGAAGGATTTATAACAGAGTAGCAATCACACACTTATTACATCGAGTGTCTCAAAAGAGAACTTATTACAACAAATATGGCTTAAGGCTATCTAATAACGATAATAGCGGAAGGCTTGGAAGATAAGTGAGTCCGTCAACTCCAATGGCATCATCAAGTATAGAACCGCGACCTAAAGGCACCTTAATCATCGTCTGAAAAGTCTGCAACATTAACGTTGCAGCCCAAAACGGGCCAGCACATGGAATATGCTGGCAATGTAACACATAGAGAGTAATGGATTGAAATAAGCTATTCTATATGCATATATGGCTGGTGTAAAGCTGTATGGTTACAGTTTTGTGTAAAGCCAATTTTTCCCTACTGCAAAGGAAAATTTTTATTTAACTATCATGGTAGTTGTTAAACATTGAGAATGGTTGATAGCATTCTCAATCCCAATTAAGCATCATCATTTAAAAACCCAACAATTAACTTTTAGAGTAACATGATGAGATTCACATGATAATCCAGGTACTAGATACTCAAGATGTCCATAACCGGGGACACGGCTACTCATGATTAGTTTATACACTCTACAAAGGTTTGCGCACTTTTCCCCACAAGACTCGATCTCCTCCGTTGGTTTTCTCGCACTGCATGGTGTTTGAGAAACAGATGACCGAGACATAGTCTTTCAGAAGCGCTAGCACCTTACGAACGGGTAGACCGTACCAACCTACATCCCCTACATCTTCTAGTCTACCACTATAAGAGTTCGCACGACTTAGTCAACTATGCTAGAGCCCATAGTAGCTTGTGGCTACACACGGAAGTTTCTAGTATGAATAATCTCATGATCCCTTTGTGCCTGGGTGGCGGTCCAAAAAAACAGGCAATCGCTGGAATACCCAGGTGCCTCAATCCACCCAGATGTGTGTTTAGGTTGCCACCTTAAATAAACCATTAATTAATAATCTCACATCTGTCATGGATACACTCACCCAATCCACGTCTACTAGCATAGCATGGCATAATAAGCAAACGTAAGAGTAACTCCCAAAGGTTTGATAATAAATAGGCAATAGGTTCTACCTCAACTACTTCCCAAACCCACAATTTAATTAGATCCTAATCATGCAATGTGTGAGGATTGGAACTAATGCAATAAAACTGGGTAGTAGGAGGTATGATCAAAGTGTTACTTGCCTTGCTGATGATCCGGGAAACCTAGCGATTCAAAGTATCAAGCGGCGCACTCCGGGTACTCTATCGCAAACAAACAAGCATACAATAAGTACTCAACTAATGCATAGGTAAAACACGAACAAAAGATCTAACCAGAAAGTTCAACTTAAGAACTCCGGTTGGCAAAAAGAATCAAAACAAACGAAGCAACGAAGACAAACGGCAAAAGAAACAAGCTTCATTTACTATTCTGGATCTAGGGCAATTTTTACAGTGGCAAAAACTTGTTTGAGTTGGTTAAACGGAAAGAGGGTTTCGAGACGAAACTCCAGGCGCTTGAATCACCTAATTTCGATAAACGAGCAAAAAGTTAAACTAGAACGAACATCGGATCAGAGATCGCGATCAGAAAAACTGCGGATTTAATACGAGAAAAAGAAAAATGACGAACAGTTAACGAACAAACGTTCGTTAACAAAAACTAAATGAAAAACGCGTTCATTAAAATGAACGCACGAACGGGCGCTCGCTAAATAAATAAACCAAAAAAACCGATCTATTTATTAAAAAAAACGAAAACTAGGGTTTTCAAAAAAAATTGAATCGACTTTTTCTCAAAAATCGGCCGGCGGCTACCTCGGCGGCGGTGGCGGCTCTCCGGTGGGGCTCCGGCAGGGCGGCGGGTGGCGCGAGGCGGCGGGGCGGCGGCTCCGGGCGGCGCGGCGGCGGCAGGCGGCGTGCGACAGCCGTGGCGCTGGCGCAGGCGGCGGGGCGGCGGTGTGGGCTTTGCAGGGGGTGGCGGCGGTTATAAAGGGGCGGGGGAGGTCGACTTGGGGGAGGGGTCGGCCTCGGGATGCGTGTCCTCCCCGGACACGGCGACAGCGGCGATCGGGACTCCGGTCCTGACCCGGCTGGAGGCGGGCTGGGCCGGCCTACTCAGCTGGGCCCTTGGCCCAGTCGGACGCGGTTTTTTTAAAAACAATTTTGCTGCGCCTAAAAAAAATTCTAGAAAAATAAATAAAAATCTAAAAATGCCAAAACAAATTTTCTCCGTCTAAATAAAATATTTAGAACAGGATGAACATTTTTTGGCTCTAAATGCAGTTTTTGAAAACGTGCAATTTTTCCTAATTCAAATAAAATAGCAAATAAAACCAAAATAAAATCCTATTTGATTTTTTTATTAAATCCTCAATATTTCTTTATTTTGGGAAAGTCATTTTATTCCCTCTCTCGTATTTTGATAACAGAAATAAATGAAGATAAAATAAATAAAATCAAATGATCCCTATTTCAAAATTTGAGAAAACTCAAATATGAAAATAACGAAATCCCCAACTCTCTTCGATGGTCCTTGAGTTGCGTAGAATTTTCTATGATCCACCAAAAGCAATAAAATATGATATGCAATGATGATCTAATGTATAACATTCCAAATTGAAAATTTAGGATGTTACAAACCTACCCCCCTTAAGATGAATCTCGCCCTCGAGATTCTGGTTGGCTAGAAAATAGGTGAGGGTGGTCCTTCAGCAATTCTTTCTCTCGCTCCTAGGTGGCTTCATCCTCCGTGTGGTGGCTCCACTGAACTTTGCAAAACTTGATAACCTTGCTGCGGGTGACTCGGCTGGCATACTCAAGAATCTTGACTGGTTTCTCCTCATAGGTCAAATCACTGTCGAACTGAATTGCTTCCAGCGGCACTGTATCTCTCAGCGGTATATCAGCCATCTCTGCGTGGCACTTCTTCAACTGGGAAACATGGAACACGTCATGAACTCCTGATAATCCTTCAGGTAATTCCAACTTGTAGGCTACTTCTCCCATACGCTCCAAAACCTTGTATGGTCCTACAAAGCGTGGCGCTAACTTTCCCTTAACTCCAAAGCACTTAACTCCTCGAAGTGGAGATACTCGAAGATAAACCCGGTCTCCGACTTCGTATACTGTCTCCTTGCGTTTAGAATCTGCGTAGCTCTTCTGCCTAGACTGGGCTACCTTGAGCCTATCGCGAATCAATTTAACTTTCTGTTCAGACTCCTTAATCAAATCCGGTCCAAACAAGTGGCGGTCTCCAACTTGATCCCATGACAATGGGGTCCTGCACCTCCTTCCATACAAGGCTTTGAAAGGGGCCATCTTCAAACTGGATTGATAACTGTTGTTGTAAGAGAACTCTGCATACGGCAAATTCTCGTCCCAACTAGATCTGTAATCTAGCGCGCAAGCTCTCAGCATATCCTCCAAAATCTGATTGACCCTCTCGGTCTGTCCATCTGTCTGTGGATGAAAAGCTGTGCTGAACTCTAGTCTGGTACCAAAATTTCATGCAACTGATTCCAAAACTTTGAGGTAAATTGGGTTCCTCTATCTGATACAATGCTCTTTGGAACTCCATGCAGACATATGATCTGGTCATGTATATCTTTGCCAACTTTGCACTGGTATAGGTAGTCTTCACTGGAATGAAATGGGCTACCTTTGTCAAACGATCCACTACAACCCATATTGAGTCATAGCTTGAACGAGTTCTGGGTAAACCCGTAATAAAATCCATGCCTAACTTATCCCACTTCCATTCGGGTATCGGCAATAGCTGTAGCAATCCTGCTGACTTCTGATGCTCTACCTTTACTCTCTGGCATACATCACAAACTGCTACATACTCCGCAATATCCTTCTTCATTCCGGTCCACCAGAAAGTATCCTTCAAATCCAAATACATCTTGGTATTTCCTGGGTGAATCGAATATGGCAAATCATGTGCCTCTTGCAGAAATCAACTTCCTGATCTCCGAATCATTAGGCACATAGACACGGTCTTCAAACCATAAGGTATCGTGCTCATCCTCACAAAATCCCTTAGCTTTTCCTTTTCTCATTTTCTCCTTAATAGAGGCAATCTCCTTGTCAATCTTCTGGACTTCTCTGATCTTGTCCATCAACGTAGACTGAATCTCCAATGCTACTACATAGCCTCTCGGAACTATCTCCAAATATAGCTCACAAAGATTTTCAGCTAACTCCCTTGGTAAATCTCCCATCATTAAGGTGTTGACATGGCTTTTACGGCTCAACGCATCAGCTACTACGTTAGCCTTTCCAGGGTAATAATGTAATCTCATATCATAATCCTTGATGAGCTCCAACCATCTTCTTTGCGTGAGATTCAACTCTTTCTGTGTGAAAATATACTTCAAACTCTTGTGATCTGTGTACACCTCACAATGATTTCCAATGAGAAAGTGTCTCCAGGTTTACAATGCATGCACTATGGCTGCTAACTCCAAATCATGCGTAGTGTAATTCAACTCATGAGGCTTAAGCTGTCGTGAGGCATAGGAAACAACTCTTGCTTCCTGCATAAGCACTGCTCCAAGTCCTCGACGTGAAGCGTCGCAATACACCTCATAATCCTTGGTCTGATCTGGCAAAATCAACACAGGTGATGTAACCAAACGTTTCTTCAATTCCTGGAAACTGGCCTCGCATTCTTCAGTCCATATGAACTTGGTATCCTTTTTCAACAACTCCGTCATAGGCTTCGCAATCTTTGAGAAATTCTCAATGAATCTCCGGTAGTATCCTGCTAGTCCAAGAAAACTCCGGACCTCTCCAACTGTTGTTGGCGCTTCCCAATTGGTCACGGTATCAACTTTAGTGGGATCTACTGCTATACCTTCTCCGGATATAACGTGTCCGAGAAATCCAACTTCCTTCAACCAAAACTCACATTTGCTAAACTTGGCATATAATTGATGTTCTTTGAGTTTACCAAGCACCAAACGCAAATGCTCCTTATGCTCCTCTTCATTCTTTGAGTAAACCAGGATATCATCAATGAACACTACCACGAACTTATCCAAAAACTCCAGAAACACCTTGTTCATCATGTTCATGAAATATGATGGTGCGTTAGTCAGACCAAATGACACAATGGTATACTCGTACAACCCATACATGGTGGTAAAAGCTGTCTTAGGTATATCTTGTTCTCGAATCTTCAACTGGTGGTATCCTGATCGCAGATCGATCTTGGAAAATACCTTAGCTCCTTGCAATCGATCAAACAGATCATTGATCATTGGTAGTGGGTACTTGTTCTTGATGGTTACTTCATTCAATCCTCGATAATCAACAACCATCCTTAACGATCCATCCTTCTTTTCTACTAGAAGTACTGGCGATCCCCAAGGTGAAGAACTTGGGCGAATATAACCCTTATCCAGTAACTCCTTAATCTGCTTCTTAATCTCCACCAAATCCTTTGCGGGCATCCTATATGGTCTCTTTGATATTGGCCCTGTGCCTGGCAAAAGCTCAATCAAAAACTCAATATCTCTATCGGGTGGCATGCCTAGAAATTCCTCTGAAAATACATCAGGGAATTCCTTTACTATTGGTACTTCCTCCTGCACAACTCCTGTTAGGAAATTTACTTGAGTCCTTTTTGGCACATGCCGTGATACATACTTGATCCTTCTTCCTTCTGGGGTGGTAAGCAAAATTGACTTACTGGCACATTCAATATTCCCTTCATACTTTGACAACCAATCCATGCCTAATATCACATCCAATCCTTGAGATTCCAACACTATTAGGTCTGAGGGAAATACGTAGTTACCAATCCTTAATGGTAACCGATCACACCATAGGCTAGCCATATACTCTGCTCCAGGCGAGGTTACTAACATGGGTGACCTAAGGGCTTGGGTTGGTAGTTTATACTTATCCACAAATCCCCTTGATATGTATGAATGCAATGCACCAGTATCAAAAAGAACGAGTGCAGTAAATGACTTAACCAAAAACTTACCGATTACTGCATCTGGCTGCTCTTCAACCTCCTCCACGTTAACGTGGTTCACCTGTCCCCTGTTGAAAGGGTTCGGCTTCTTCCCAGAGCTTCTATTGCCATTACCATTCTGTGATTCAGGACATTCATTGGCATAATGTCTGGTCTTCTGGCACTTAAAACAAGTGACTTGGCTCAGGTCTTTCTTGGTTGGGGTTGATGGGTTGGTGCGGTTCTGGCAGTTGCTTCCTCCATTCCCATTACTAGTCTTGGGCCCATTGTGATTGTGCGAGCTACCTCCTCCATGGGTATGCTAGAAATGTCCTCCCGGTCTAGGGGTAAAACGTGGCTTCTACTGAGCTCCAGAATTGTACTTCCCTTGTCCATACTTCCTCTTGTGGTTCTCAATCTGCTGCTGCTTCCCTTCAATCATGAGAGCATGATCTACCAACTCTTGGTAGTTGTTGAAGGTTGCTACCATCAACTGCATGCTCAACTCATCATTCAGTCCTTCCAGAAACTTCTCCTGCTTAGCTGCATCCGTAGCAACGTCATCTGGGGCATAACGTGCTAGCTTACTAAAGTCCTCCACATACTGGCCAACTGTCCGTCCTCCTTGGCGCAAGTTGCGAAACTCACGTTTCTTCATGGGCATAGCTCCTGCTGAAACATGGGCAGTACGAAAAGCCTGCTGAAACTGGTCCCACGTGACAGTGTCGACAGGGAAAGTGGCTGTGAAATTCTCCCACCATGATGCTGCGGGTCCTTCCAGCTGATGTGCAGCAAACTTCACCTTTTCCGCATCCGTGCATCCTACCGTGGTCAAATCTCTTGCTGTCTTGCAGAGCCAATCATCTGCTACTATCGGCTCCGTGCTACTGGAAAACACCGGCAGATTCAGCCTAAGAAAACGGGCTAAGTGATCAACAGGTGGTGGTGGTGGTGGTGGGTTGTTGTTGTTGTTCCCCAGATTCTGATTCTGGACTAGCAACTGCATCAATGTGTTCTGCTGCTGGATCAACTGAGTGAGCTCCGGTGGGAAGGTAAATCCGGGGTCACATCTCGGAGGCATCTGAGGTTTTAGAAAAGATGAGATTTAAGAATAGAGAGGGGTCTAAAGAGAAAACACTACCCATATGCACATGAGGCAAAAGCAAACAATTCACTTCATTCAATCAAACAAGGGCTTACAATCAATCTAACTATCACAAAAGTGCTCGGACTACTATATTTACATGGTGGACTACTACTACTGATGGGGTGGTCTACTAGAAATACTCTTCGGTTGCAGTCTCCATGATATCTGCTCCAGCTTCATTAACATAGTCATCATCGCTATCATCTGGATCCGAGTCGGTGTCGTCGATGATGATGTAGTCTTCCGGGCGAATCTCCTTGGGTTCTTCATCTTCTTCTACTGGTGTAGGGTCTCCCATAAATATTCCAATCTTCTTGATCAGATCGTCATTCTTTTCCACTAATACTTCGATTTCCTCTTCATAATCTTCACGTGTAGCCTTGAGTTCTTCCTCTAGTTCCTTGATTCTTGTCCTCGCCTTCTTCAGATCTATCATGTCTGCGCACATCTGGTTCTCCTGATGTCGAATGTGCTGGTTTAACTCCTGGATAAAAGCTGCAATTGATCTATCCTTCCTGGTGCTGATCATCTCCCAATGCTCATCTCGGCGCCCACAAATCTAGTAGGTAGTATCCTTGAGATCATTGCGGTAAACTTCTCCAATACATCCCATGGCGATGTGAGCTGCCATGCTCTTTCCTAGACTCCAAGTTGGTGCATCAAAAGAAAACTCTATGGGCTTAGTGACTGGCATGAACATCCTTCCTGGAACTTGAACTTGAATCATCCAGCGCTCTTCTTCAGGTAATGTGGCGTTGTAGGTTCTGGTGAAGCTTGGTACTCCTATGTTCAGGTATCTAGTGACTTCCTTCAAGTGACGTCTGAAGGGTGTTTCTTCATCCGGTTGCATGAACTTGTTCTTTGCATCCGCCATCCTAAAAGAGTAGAAAATATGAGAGGTCAGAAGGAGAAGAGTAAGTAGTGATCTAGGGCTTTAGCATTAGTGGTCATGTCCTATAGTCAACCTGGCTCTGATACCATCTTGTAGCGACCAGACCACAAACGGTCCAATCTCTATGCTCCGGTGTCATCCCTGGATCAGTAATGCTGACACCACACAGTACTTGAAGGATTTATAACAGAGTAGCAATCACACACTTAACATCGAGTGTCTCAAAAGAGAACTTATTACAATAAATATGGCTTAAGGCCATCTAATAACGATAATAGCAGAAGGCTTGGAAGATAAGTGAGTCCGTCAACTCCAACGGCATCACTGAGTATAGAACCACGAACTAAAGGCACCTTAATCGTCGTCTGAAAAGTCTGCAACATTAATGTTGCATCCCGAAACGGGTCAGCACATGGAATATGCTCGCAATGTAACACATAGAGAGTAATGGAATGAAGTAAGCTATTCTATATGCATATATGGCTGGTGGAAAGCTCTATGGTTACAGTTTCACGTAAAGCCAATTTTTCCCTATTGCAAAGGAATAAATTTTATTTAACTATCATGGTAGTTGTTAAACATTGAGAATGGTTGACAGCATTCTCAATCCCAATTAAGCATCGTCATTTAAAAACCCAACAATTAACTTTTAGAGTAACATGATGAGATTCACATGATAATCCAGGTACTAGTTACTCAAGATGTCCATAACCGGAGACACGGCTACTCATGATTAGTTTATACACTCTGCAGAGGTTTGCGCACTTTTCCCCACAAGACTCGATCTCCTTTGTTGGTTTTCTCGCACTGCATGGTGTTTGAGAAACGGATGACCGAGACATAGTCTTTCAGAAGCGCTAGCACCTTACGAACGGGTAGACCGTACCAACCTACATCCCCTACATCTGCTAGTCTACCACTATAAGAGTTCGCACGACTTAGTCAACTATGCTAGAGCCCATAGTAGCTTGTGGCTGCACATGGAAGTTTCTAGTATGAATAATCTCATGATCCCTTTGTGCCTGGGTGGCGGTCCAAAAAAAAACAGGCAATCGCTGGAATACCCAGGTGCCTCAATCCACCCAGATGTGTGTTTAGGTTGCCACCTTAAATAAACCATTAATTAACAATCTCACATCTGTCATGGATACACTCACCCAATCCATGTCTACTAGCATAACATGGCATAATAAGCAAACGTAAGAGTAACTCCCAAAGGTTTGATAATAAATAGGCAATAGGTTCTACCTCAACTACTTCCCAAACCCACAATTTAATTAGATCCTAATCATGCAATGTGTGAGGATTGGAACTAATGCAATAAAACTGGGTATTAGGAGGTATGATCAAAGTGTTACTTGCCTTGCTGATGATCCGGGAAACCTAGCGATTCGAAGTAGCAAGCGGCGCACTCCGGGTACTCTATCGCAAACAAACAAGCATACAATAAGTACTCGACTAATGCATAGGTAAAACACGAACAAAAGATCTAACAAGAAAGTTCAACTGAAGAACTCCGGTTGGCAAAAAGAATCAAAACAAATGAAGCAACGAAGACAAACGACAAAAGAAACAAGCTTCATTTACTATTCTGGATCTAGGGCAATTTTTACAGTGGAAAAAACTTGTTTGAGTTGGTTAAACGGAAAGAGGGTTTCAAGACGAAACTTCAGGCGCCCCAATCACCTGATTCCGATAAACGAGCGAAAAGTTAAACTAGAACGAACATCGGATCAGAGATCGCGATCAGAAAAACCGCGGATTTAATCTGAGAAAAAGAAAACAACGAACAGTTAACGAACAAACGTTCATTAACAAAAACTAAACAAAAAACGCGCTCGTTAAAACGAACGGACGAACGGGCGCTCGCTAAATAAATAAACCAAAAAAACCGATCTATTTATTAAAAAAACGAAAAGTAGGGTTTAAAAAAAACCAAATTGGCTTTTTCTCAAAAACCGGCCGGCAGCTACCTTGTCGTCGGCGGCGGCTCTCCGGCGGGGCTCCGGCAGGGCGGCGGGTGGCGCAAGGCGGCGGGGCGGCAACTCCGGGCGGCGCGGCGGCGGCAGGCGGCGTGCGGCAGCGACAGCGGCGCAGGCGGCGGGGCGGCGGTGTGGGGTTTGCAGGGGGGTGGCGGTGGTTATAAAGGGGCCGGGGAGGTCGACTTGGGGGAGGGGTCGGCCTCGAGAGGCGTGTCCTCCCCGGACATGGCGGCGGCGGCGATCGGTACTCCGGTCCCGATCCGGCTGGCGGCGGCGGCGGCTGGCTCGGCCGGCCTGCTCGGCTGGGCCCTTGGCCCAGTCTGGCGCGGTTTTAAAAAAAAAACAATTTCGCTGCGCCTAAAAAAAATTCTAGAAAATAAATAAAAATCTAAAAATGCCAAAACAAAATTTCTCCATCTAAATAAAATATTTAGAACAAGATGAACATTTTTTGGCTCTAAATGCAGTTTTTGAAAACGTGTAATTTTTCCTAAATTCAAATAAAATAGCAAATAAAACCAAAATAAAATCCTATTTGATTTTTTATTAAATCCTCAATATTTCTTTATTTTGGGAAAATCATTTTATTCCCTCTCTCATATTTTGATAATAGAAATAAATGAAGATAAAATAAATAAAATCAAATGATCCCTATTTCAAAATTTGAGAAAACTCAAATATGAAAATAACGAAATCCCCAACTCTCTCCGAGGGTCCTTGAGTTGCGTATAATTTCTAGGATCCATCAAAAGCAATAAAATATGATATGCAATGATGATCTAATGTATAACATTCCAAATTGAAAATTTGGGATGTTACATCCGGCCTGCTCGCAGCCGATATCTAATTGGGCCAAATAAGGACCCACACAATTTTGGCCTATTAAAAGCCCGTGATTTGATTCGCACAATCATGGGCCGGGGTTCATTTCGGGCTGCTGCGTAACTAGTAGGAATTAAGAACAAACCTACTCTATACAATAAAGAAATTACGGCATAGTAACTAAGAATAAACCTACACTACACAATAAAGGATTTAAGGTATATTACATCCACCGGGCATCAAAGTTTGTCACCAGTGATCATAAAGCGCAACGAAGAAGCAGATTACAAAAACTGGGCACCATTGCAGCGTAACAAAATAATACTGAACCGAGACCACTTCCAAGACAGTTCAAGAAAGGTTAGCCTTGCGGGGGAACTGCTATGCAAGCTGCTGAGCAAGGCTGTGAGACCGGCCTAGCATGTCGGTCATAGCTTCCAGGTGTAGCTGTTTAGCAATGAGGTTCTCATTGGTGTTCTCCGCAATCTTTCTTAGAGATAGGACTTCAAGTCAAAGTTGAGTTGCAGAATACCTTTCTGCTAGAACTTGGGACTAAAGAAGTCGAACTGATTCAGACAACGAATTCTGTGAGCTTGTCTGACTGTTAGTCTCAAGTAACTTGAACACTTCATCAAGACAAGACTTTGGGGTTGTCTCGCTATCTTCAAGATGTTTTGCCTTCTTTGCTACAATATATATTGGGTTTGTCACACAGCCTTCAGCAGACTTGTGCATGCCATCAGGCATATCACCCTGAAACAAAGTAGAGAGATGACATGTTTTGCATGTGTATAAACAAAGATGATAACTATTCTATCAATTCTATCCAATTTCAAATTAGAAAATAAACAGTATGTTCAAAATATCAATAGCATAATTTGGCACTGTTCATAATGCGGGGAGCTTCACCACACTACTGGATTACCTTGTCAACATAACAAGCATAGATGAAGGGCAAAGAAAATCATTGTATCTATTTTGGATAATGTGCATGGCATGTTGTTCATATCATCAGCCACATCAGTAAGACAAAACAGGAGATGACAAGGTGCAAACGTGGGCTTCTTCACCACACACTGGATTATAGATCCACAAAAACAAGCATACATATAGGGAGTATTAAGTAATGTGCATGGTATGAATAAGGAATTTGGTTTTACAAGTAAAACTTAGAACTTACGGTTCTTACGAACATGCATTTTGGTAGAAACAACAAACTAAACAGCAGTAAATGATAGGGAGTATGAGAAAATTAAACAACAGTTGAGGATAAAGGCTTTAGAAGGACTGACTTACATTAACAGTTAACACCGGCTTTATAATGCCCTTCTCCATGGCAAGGGAAGGATAACTCAAGAATTTCAGCATAGAATAGTCTTCACAAGCATTGCCTGTACTCTACATTTTGTAGAGAGTAATTATAGATATGATAATACTGGAAGGGATAGAGGATAATGAAGATAAGATGCAGATTGATGCTACATAATCAACTACCAATCCCTGGAAGTACAAGCGTTATAGGACAAAATGTACTGACAAGAGCAATGGGCTACACTTCTGCACTGGCATTGTCTGTGTATTCTACTTGTTGGTAAGATTAAATATAGATATGATCTTTTTTAGTAAATGGTGGGTGAGGGAGCTAAGATGCAGAATGCTACAAAATGAACCAATCCATCTTCCCATAATACAAGAGTGTTTTGAACACTGGTGTACTATACAAAACGTTCTTATATTATGGGACGGAGGGAGTAGCTGTTAATGTAAGTACAGTGATAGACCACGTTCAGTCCTTACAAGAGGACTGCAGAGCTAAACCTCTTCAAAAGCATTGGGTTGATTCTAAATTTATGTAAGAGTCCATACGGATCTTATAATGTCCACAAAATGGACGATTACGAGGCTAACATGTGCAGTGATGCTACATAATCAAACAACTATGGAAGTAAGTATGGTCATACGGGGCAAGAGGTACTCACAAGAGCAATGCAGTGTGCAATATAGTTGCGAGATTCTGTGGTCCCTTGAGAATGAATGTTCTCTTGCTAACAGTTTTCATACAAGTGAGACATTAAGGCAAATGCAGAAATGTAGTTCAAATTATGATGTGATATCATAGACAGTACCTTACGCTGTAGCCGAGACCAATGTGTAACAAGATTATTCCAGTCACCGTCGGATAAATGTAGCACCGGAGACTTTACAGAAATTTCATTCAGAGGCTTGCCATTGAAGTGCGCTTGCCTCAGGTAGGAACGATACTTCATCAACGAGTGCTTGAAAAGCGCAACCAACCCTTGCTCATTATCACAATCCAGTTTGCGCCTCGCCTATTTAAAAGAATGAAATCTTGTGTCTTCTGTCAGTAGAAACATATGCAGTAATGACCATGAATAACATTAGTACATTACTTACGCGTAAGTTGCGGAGGAAGACTAGAAATTGTTCTGTGTCTGTGGTATAATCTTTCCATGAAGCAAAGATGTGCACAAAGTTCCTGACAATGACATAAGCTTCGTCTTCTAAACTGGGAAGAAATGGAACAGGGGTCCTATTTGCTGCAATTGGGGCTCTCTCTGGTTCGAAAAGGGATTTGGCAACTGGATTTGGTGTACTCTTTGCTGGAATGGGGGTTTTGCGTCGTACAACTGGTGCTATGTCAACTGGCATAATCATACTATTTGCTGCAGTTGGGGTCTGCTGAGTTGGGGCATCACAAATGACCAGTGTAGTAGGGTTAGAGTCTGCTAGAGTTGGGGTATTTTGTTGGTCAGGTGATATTGCAACTACACCTAATGGGCTATTTGATTTATCAGGTGCCACTACCTTTTCCAAATACTTTGCTTGTGCTCCTCCACGATCAGCAATCGCCCTCTTCCTTTTGAACGTCTGATACACAAGAACAACATTTGAGTGGATAAATATGGTATGATGACAGATGGAATATGTACTGAAAATGGATAGGCAGGGCGTATTCACATAGACGATGTGTAAACTAAGCTAATGGCAGTTCAACAAAGTAGAAGCAATGCAAAGCATCAGTTGCAAGATATGTGCGAGCAATGTAACCTTGGAAAGTTAGAGCAAGTACCTTGATGGGTGAATAAGATAGAGCATCTTCCTCTGACTCCTCCACTAGGGAGCTACATTGACTTAGGTCTCCCTCTAGCTCAGAATCACTATTAGGATCATATTCTGAGCATGAATCTGTAGGTGGAGAGTGTTTGCATTTCATTGCATCCAGACTTGATTTCAGTCCCTTAATGCCAAGATTGACAGCCATGGCATTGTTCTGCTTTATTATTTTCATGCGCGCAAGCTCATAATCATTATGATGCTGTTCAGAATCTGAGATTCATGAAAACATAAAAAGTAGTCAGATTATCTATGGAATGCATTGCGGTTTCAACTTGGAGAGTGTCTCCCTATAAACCCCTGCATATGCAAAGATCACCTCCCGAACCGTGCTGACCAGACCACACACAGAGATACACACCCGAGCGGCGGACATGCATTTTCGAAACTAATTTAGGAACATTTAGCTGACCAATTAAACAACTCTATTTTAATAATATCAGATTCGTATTTGAACAACTAAGCTTGTTTAGCTTGATGGGTGGAGCAGTGTTATTATGCCACGAAGCATGTATTCTGATCGTATAGTGATCATAAAAGGGGGAAACTCTAAGCATATATTTTTTTAGCAAAAGAGGGTTTCCCCTCTGATTTCTATTAAAGAAACCACCACGGAACCAACATGATCAATTAAACCCTAAGCATGATCAATTAAACCATATTATGGTTGTGCCATGGCAGATTTGAAGCTGTAAACCGGAGAAATGATATTTAGCATCCATTGTTTACTTCGAACAAAGAACTAAATTCTAAGAGCTGAAAAGAAAGTAGAGTAACCAAGTTAAGATCTATTTTTTGGTTGAGATCAAAAAGTTGAGGAGATATGAAGTACCACCTCTCTTGCGGTGCCGTGTAGGCATCGGGGGTGCGATGGCTGTCGGTGGCGTTGAAGCAGATCTGCGATGGTAGACGGGTGCATCGGGGGATAAGTCCCATTGCGGTGGAAGAGAAGGTCGTGTGAGCGGCCCCGGCAAAGAGGACGACTGCGCCGATGAAGCGAGAGGACACGATGCAAGGCTATTGGTCCGTCGACATGGATGGGAAACGTCCATCTCTAGCAGTGGCCGACGCGGTCTTGGTAGGCGCTCCGGCATGGTGGAGGACGGTGGGCGATGGATGTGGTGGAGGACGGCGGTGATGGATGGGGTGGCGGACGGTGGCTGGTGTGGGAATGGGGTGTTCTAGCACGGACGGTGTATGAATGGGAAAATGGAGGGAGAGGTACGGGGAACCATGTTTTTGGGACGCGCCTGTCTGAAATATGGGAAAGTTACAAACTTATCCCCCGTTTCAAATTTGGACGTCTCGTCGGTTGGGGATAGGACGGTAATCTCGCATCTCCCGGATGTATTCCACTGTCATATATGAATATGGTTTACAAATGCCGATACTCATATTCAGAAACTAGAATCCAGTTTAAGGTGAATTCAAATATTTGGAACACTTCATGTCCAACTCAAATGTCACACGCAGCATAATGTGTACTCCCATTTAGATATGTACACAAGCGGTGTATCAAGATTCAAATACCGAGTCAATCAACCAAGAATGTACGGAACTAACAGACATATAAACACTTATAGAGTATATGGATCAATAATATCGACTAACATACATAAGCCAGGCCACTGTACTTTTTTTGGCTATAACAACATCCTTTTTTTAGCCAGCATCTTGGGCCTTTCCGATGCATGCCACTTATGGTCCATCTATACTGCTATTGCTGAATGCACATTCAGCCCGATTGGCATATTTGTAGGTTTGGCACAGCAATCCAAATGAAATGTCTCCGAGTCTTATCAATTAATACAGACTTGTGCTCAAATAAAATTACAAACAAAAAAACAAAAAAAAACAATTATTACATGATCTCTAAAACAA
This sequence comes from Triticum aestivum, assembly GCF_018294505.1. NCBI lineage: Eukaryota > Viridiplantae > Streptophyta > Magnoliopsida > Poales > Poaceae > Triticum > Triticum aestivum. The sequence goes on along the minus strand of NC_057797.1, from coordinate 180,745,987 downwards.
ATTGTTTGATTGATTACATGAACAGACAACATAAAGGTTATTCAACTATGGAAAGAACATTTCACCTATGATTTACCAAGTAGGAATTTAATTTCCTTTTTTCCTTCAGGACCTTAACAATCTGGTCAGTCTCAGCTTGCTTCATTTTGAAATCCACCAAATATTTAATGGTTGTCTTGAGTACTGCTTGTGATTGTGTTGTTTGCTTCCTGAACATGTCAACTTCATCTCTAAGTGCAGAAGCACAATCTCTTTCTACCACTAGTTTAGCCTGTAAAGCATCAGCAGTTGGCAATTCATAATGCACGATTGGGCCGGTGCCACTGCTATGGGATGATGCAACGTCCATGGGGACCTCGCTCTTTGATCTTGGGCTAACCTATTTTGCCATTAAAGTTCCGATTGGATTCAGAAAAGTTGAAGTTAGCAAAACATCTCAACTGGGAGTTATAAAAGCAAACCAGTTAAACAGACAAGGAATTAAAGAGTTTCAATTGGATGCTGAAAAGTAGTTATTAACATCATTGTAACCCGCTGTTGCAGCAGCAAAGCAGTTAAACAAACAAGTAGATATTTAAGCTAAGGCAAACAGGTAATTCTTAACAGTAAGTATCAAACACATAGATAGGCGCAGTCTACAATATGATTAACAGGCTGTGCCATTATGTAATCAGTAGCAAACTAAATTAAGCCAAGCAATGTAATTGAACAATTTTGCAATAAGTGGCTAACTAAGATTCCGAGAAGCAGGTAACTGAACTTACGCTAGTTCTTTGTACAGGCACACTGCAACTTCTTTTTCGCTTACAAGGTTGTATGAAGGAGTCCATGGCATCAATTGCTTGGATACGCAGTCCCAATACTTCTTTCTTCCCACACTGCATGGGTAAGTCGAATGGTTAATCTGGTAAGATGGTGTGTCCTTGATATGTTATATGAGGACATGTAGTCAGACTAGTTGTAGCCAAACACATCACACTGGCTTTTACTATATATTTCATGCGATTACTTTTGGCATATCAAGATATAAGCAATCTACAATAGGATGAAAAGACTGGCATCCTTCACATCATTGCCGAACTCAGTTCATAGAAACAAGCAATTCAACCATTCTGTGGGTAAATCAAAAGCGCCACTGGAATATTTTTCACTATCCAATCATACACGCAAAAAAGGGCGACGCCACCATAGGGGCTGGTATGGGTGGGCGCCTCAGGTGGCTGGAAAGTGTGCACCTAGTTTGAGTCGTCCAGGTTGGCCCACGCTAGTTTTGTTCGTCCCAACGCACGAGCAGGCAATGTAAAAAATGAAGAAAAATGTTTCAATTTGGATGGGCCAATAACATAAGTGCAAGGCAGGCCCTATAGCAAGCTCGCGGCCCAAACGAGCGCCTCCCATATCGATCGACAGCAGGAAAAATCCCAATTCATTCGCTCCAGCCTCCAGTCTGGTTCGCTCCTAACCTAGCGCCGCTCGACAGACCAACACAACACTTCCTCGCGCCCTCGTTGGAGGGCAGTCGCCGGGCTTCAAGCAAACAGAAGGACAAGAAGATGAAGATCCAACCCTGGGTGTAGCCTGCGTGGGAGGCAGTGGTGGCAGCACGGGCATGGCATCGAGCTTGCGCAAACGGACAGTCGCAGCTTGCAAGAGTAGCATGCGCAACGAGTAGGTACATCACATCCCTGATTATATCTAATTCAACTCTTCAATTTCTGGCCAATAGTTAAACCTGACAGTGTTGTAAAACTGCTTGTATGCAGGGAATCTATGAGAAAATGAAACCAATTTCTACTTATTTTATGACTCCCCCAATCAATACTGAACTGACTGAATCTGATGTATCTAATCAAGTTTCCAGTGCAAACATACAAGCTCATGTTGTTCTTGAGCCTGAAGTGTCTAATGAACAGACTGCTAATGAAGGATTTGATGCAAACATTTTACATGCTCCTGGTGATGAACATATAGTGTCTAATGAGGGATCTAATGCAAGCATTTTGGAAGCTCATTGAAGGATTTACTGTCTAATGATGATCTACTATGTTGAGAGAGACAGAGATTTGCAGGCATTGATGACAAGCAAATTATAGTGAATTTTCATAGCTTGAGGAAACGTCGAGGCCATCTACCAGAAAGTCCCCGTATCATAACAACATAGCATAAATACTTTTCTAATCTGTTGTTTGAAACTATTGGCATACTTGTGCATGATAGATATGTTGATATGCAGTTTGCGCACTGGTTATATGTGCAATTACACTTCGATATTTTTAGCCAGAGAACGAATAATTGAAGCAGGTACAGACCATGTTTGTAGTCCTTGTACACCATGTTGCATTTTGTGTTTTTTGGTGCTTGCATCATTTATTGTTTATAATCTGAACTACTTTGGATCATTAGCTGGTTTTCAAAGTGCATGTAGCTTCACATTTCTCAAGTTATGTTGATTTCCGGAGTGCAAGTGCCTTCGTATTTTTTTAAGTTAAATGTTTGCCCCTGGTAACTTGAATTCGTGGATCAGCCACTACACACAAATAATACACAAACGCCAGTACGAATTAAATGAAATGCAGGGACTTATGCTAGCTCGTTGTACAGGCTCACTGCAGCTCTGCTTGTGCTTGGGATGTTCCATGTACAAGTCCATGTTACCACTTTCTTGGATGTGCAGGCCTTGTGCTCCTTGCATCCCCCTCTGCATTTTTGACACGGCGAATGGTTAATCAAATAAGAGGAATCGACCTTGATGTTGTACCGGAGGACAGATACTTACAAGGTTATACGGGTGTGCAGGATGTGTACCAGATCCCGTAGCGCCGTCATGCTTCGCTAAAATATGGATTTGCTTGTTTCAGATGATATCTCCAGAAGAAATAAGAGTTAAGGTCAGAGTTCCATAGGCGTGTAAGCTAAGAGAGCAGTGAAAGGATATCCAAACATCGTCGGAACAGTGCACAAGGGAGTGATGTGTGGATACCTAGTTAGGGCCGGCGTTTGGGCATGCTCGCCTAGATAGAGTGCGGGTCACTTCAGAGCCTTTGAGGGTGATGCGCTGGCGTTGGCTGGGCGTGCACGGATGCAGATCTTGAGTGGCAGCAGAGCGCTATGATGCGGTGGACGAGACCGTTGGTGAAGCCCCAACGGCCTCGGGGGGCGGAGGTGCGACGATGTGCTCGGTGAAGTAGCCCCGATGAGCTGGGAGACGGCGTCGGTGAAGCGCACCTGATGCGGTGGAACTCGGTGTCTGTGAGGCACGTCGGTTGCGGCGGCCGACGTTGTCGGTGGACCACCCGGTGCGATGGACGAGGGCGTAGATGAGGTAGCTCTGGTGCGGTGGTGAAGCGCGACCGTCGTCTTCGTCGTCGGCGTCCGGCACAGAGGTGGGGAACGGTGGGGAAAGATACGAGACGCGGGGCGATTCGAGGGTTGGCGGCGAATTAGGGATTTGAGCAATCTGGGCGCGGAATTGGACGGTGGAGAAGAGAGATTTTGCAGGGCTGGAATTGGGGCCGCCAGATATTTCAATACGAAAAGTGGAAGCGCGAATTTATATTGTCGTCGTCCTTTCTTTGGGGGGGGGTGGGTGGCTAGGTGCTACGCGTCCGTCCGACACACGTGACCACCCCGACAGGACTATGCTTCGGTGCCTTAAGGCACCTGCCTTTATGTCCATGACATATGGGCCCAACAGGTGGCTGGCCCACATGTCAGTGACTCGAAGGAAGTTGCCTTTAAGGCACCGAAGCAGCGTCCACCCCGACACGACCCTGGTTTTCCTCGTGCGCCTACATTTGAGAATGCAAGCGAATCTTCTTTCATTTGCAAACGAATCTGTATGTATTACCATGCCCATGTTTTCCTTGCAATAATTAGTCATTCAAAACGAGATACTCCATCCGTTCACTTTTGTAAGTCGTTTCAGACATCTTAAAATGAACTGTTCTGCACATTGTCTGAAATGTCTTCAAGGTCTTATAAAAGTGAACAGAGGGAGTACTATAAATTAATTAATAAGGAGTTATTTGAAAAAAATCGAAACGGTACCCACGCTAACGTGGATTAGAGTGTGTGTCACATAATTAGTTATTTGAATTAGAGTGTGTGTCACGTAGTTAGTTATTTGAATTAGAGTGTGTGTCACGTAGCGATCTCCAATTCTAACGTGGATTTCGCATTTCACTATATCCATGCTACTTTTTAAATACAAATTCATATGTATATGATGAACACCATGGTAGTGAGAAAACTTTTAGATGGATTCAAACATATGACCTACAAAATAGCACAACAAACTAAGTCAATGTCAACTTTTCAAAACTTAGTATGGCACGAATTCAAAATAATTACCCGTATGCCTGGTCCTCGGTTCAAATCTTACAATGTACACCGAATTGAAACATCGATATTAAGTTTCGTACTATGTACATTCAAATGTTGTTTTTATCCCCCCGCACAAACCCTACATACTTCCTGTATCGGTCAATCTTCCTCTCCTAACCACCTTAGGAAGCTATCGCTTTCCAACACACGTTCATTCTTTCTCTCCATGTTTCAATCTCTTAGTCTCTCAACTACACAACCCCTTTTTCCACTCTGTTACCAAATGTATTTACCTCACACACCCACCATTGCACCCCATGCCGAGCTCTTTCTCTCTCTCCCCTTCTCCCTCTCACCCTCTCGCGCTAAATACATGCATTGCCTATCTAGCCCCCCAACCTCTCATGCATGCGCATGCACGCACATTGTATATCTAGGTCACTCCCTCGAGACTATCTCACTCTTTCTTCCACATGGCAGGCCACACTCGCTCAATCTCGCTCTCTTTATCTGAGTCTCGTTTAACCTTGTTTTCTTTCACACACAAATGATATATCTCCCTGTTCGGGCCTCGATCGACACACTCTATACTCTCTTACGCAGATTGTCTATCTAGGTCAGTCCATCCAAGCCACCACCACTCTTTTGACCTCATGGTGGGCCACGCTCACTCAATCTCTCTCTCTCTCTCTCTCTCTCTCTGTATGTCTCGATTGACCTCGCTCTTTCTCGGACAAAAACGATATATCACCATGTTGAGCCCAATTCGACCTATTCACATTGTATACTCTCTCACGCACATCGTCTATCTAGGTCACTCTCTCCAACCCGTCTCACTCTTTCGATCGCACGGCGACCCTATGTGATCGGTTGACCTTGCTTCCTCTCACGCACAAAATATATCTACACGTCTGTGACTGGATCATCTCTCAAGCTCTATCTTACAGCCCTCACCCTTGCCAAAAAGCTCAATCGGACAATATCTCTCCAGAGCATATATATTTGTTCAATAAATGTCAGACCACACTCTCTTTGTCTCTCTATCTATATGTCTCTCGATTGACCTCGCTTTCTGACACCGTATCTTCCACGCGTTGAAGCTACTACCTCTCCATCCCTCGCAAAGCCGGAGCTATTTACATTGCGAGGGGCACTCCAACCTTGGATTAATTTGTGTAGGCATTTATTCCGGTCGGTTTAGATTATATTTTCGTAGCATTCGTCCCACAACTACTCCAATCACCGTAGCGGGTAATTAAGCTACGGGGAGCACCTAATATGAGCACCGGGGAGCCGTTGGATCGAAGATGCAGCGGCACACACGAGGCCTGAATGTTTTATTTGCAAAAAACCTTTGGAGAGTTTGGAAATTGCGCATAATTACAAAGACTACTCCCAAGCCATTGGATCTCACTTCCAACGGTGTAAAAACTCGTATCACCATAGTATCTAAGCTGCGGGGTGGATGTGATATTCTAAGCCGCTGTCATTTTTGTTCGTAAACTTGCAAAAAACGTGTAACTCATGCCGTTACTTGTCTAACCATGCAAAGTGTTTGTTCAAAAAAACCATCCTACACTGAAATATCGGAACAACACATGGGGGTCCCACTTGTCATTAATCAAATTTGGACCTAAAACTAACAAATCTAAAAAACGAGATTCGAACTGGCAACCTGGACAACAAAGCGTAAGTCGATAGCCTAAAAACGAACGGTTGTTGGCTTTGTCCCATAACTTGATTTGATATAGTACTTGCATTGAGTAGAGTAGAGGGAGTGCCTCGTCAACACGTGCATGACCGTTATCTCACTTACTAGTTGGTCCTAGGTCTGCGATCTCAATCTCTCTTCTCTCCATCGTCTAACCTTTGCACGGGCACACACGAAGAGCGGCGCTAGCTTGCCGTGGTGTTATTACAACTAAAAAAATGGAAAATAGAAGAATCACATAGAACAAGAGACGTTGTGGCTAGTCGAGACAGAGCTAACCACATCTATCCTCCATGCCACGTTTGCATGATGAAGTTGTGTGGCTAGTGGGGTGTTTTCAACCGACTGGCTAGGTCCCGAGGTCGAACCATAGGTACTCTACTACGTCTGATATAGTATATTTTTACACACACATTTTCCCTCCGTGTCGAGACGTGGCACACCCTACCGCGCGGTTTTGGGGTCCTCCCGGGTGGTGCACGCATATATTCTTCCTGACGTGGGACGCCCTACCGTGCGTTTTCTGAGTCCTCCTCGGTCATAGCGCCGAAGCAAGTAAATGAGTCGTCAAATCACGAAAGACCACCTTTCCCGCCGAGTACATCAGTGAAGCACGGTGGCTAGCTAGTTGGGCTAGTTCGACCGATTAGCTAGGCCGCCGCCACATTTGTTTTTTCACCCCTTTTTTATCCACTTGCCGGCAGGTAAATTTAAATATCCACCGCGGCGTTGCTCTGGTGTTTGGGTGCGGCAGGATTTTTAATTTTTTGATTGACGGGAGCAGGCGCGGTAGGATTTTTAATTTTTTGATTGATGGGACCAGGCGCGGCAGCAATTAGTCACGATGACTCCGCCTGTACCCACTGCTCCCTGATGTGAGAAGTCATCGACTGGTGTTTTACCGTGGTGAAAACCAAAAGATTCCCCGCTCCCTCCGCCTTCCCATAGATTGCATTGCCTTTCAGCTGTTTCGCCCCCTTTGCTTCCTCTCCCCATTGCTTCTACCTAGTGCCATGGCGGCGCAGTAGATCACAGAGTCCGAGGTGAGGCTCCTGACACAGGAGCTCCATGCCAAGGATGCGGAGCTCAGGGCCAAGGACGTGGAGCTCCGTGAGCTCAAGGAGGAGAGGAGTGCCATGCTCCTCCGTTATGTGCGGGAGTTCACGGAGCTTCAAAAGCGGCAGGCGTCCACCACAAAGATGCTCGAGGTGTCGACGGCATTGCTGCAGAAAGCGGGAGATACGATAGGCCGTCAGGGGAGCCGGCTGGAGCGCGAGCGGGCCGATTGTGACGAGGTCCAGGATCGCCTCAGCCACTTGGTGAACCAAGTTGCCACACACGTGTTGCAGCTGCCCGATGCCTACCGTCGTGCCAACGCGATGATGCCGGCCGTGGGGCTAAACCCTCTGCATGGGCATGTCCATGTCTCAGCGCAACATGACCGTTGGATCAAACTCAGATGGTGCAGATCAGTCACTGTAGCATAAAGCGTGTGGGTGTGTTTGGTTGCATTCTCAACTCAATATAGTTGTTCCTCTTCGTGTATTTTTGTCAACCTACTAGTGTGGACTCATGCACCCTTCATGCACTCTGCCAAACACCCAAAAGTGGGTCGAGAAGGGAACTTTTTCTCCCATCCCGTGCACCCTTCATACACCCTGCCTAACACTATTCGTGCTTCATGTGGTTCATGTTTCGTGGAGTACTGTAGCACCGTACTCTCCGTGCGCTGTGGACCTAGTTCTGTTAACATTGATCTCACCATCCATTCTCGACCGGATAGTCGAAAAAGAGGTACTATGTTACATATAGGAGTAGTTGACATGCGCACAACATCATTTGTTATCGTCATATCTTACTACACTAGCAACAAGATTGTGTAGTGCTGACGTATGAACCACTACACATTCCTAGTAATAGGAGCACTATGTATGTTCAAGTGGCTGCCGTGTTTCGCACTCATCCGTCGTAAGAGTGGAAACGCTTGCTGTAATCATTTTTTTCTTCTGAAAAACAGTGGACACGCTCTACCGTGCGGATCCTCCTCCAACCATGCACTAAATTACTCACTTTCGCCGACGTGTGGGACATCCAGCATCGGGGTCCACCAGCCGTGCACTAAATTACTCCGTAGTAGAGTGACGGTAGACTACCCCGATCGAAGCGCCGCCGTAATGCCCAATGAGCCGTCAAATCACAAAACCCCCTCCTTTCCAGCAGTAAGTTGGACGGACGAAGCAACCATTATTTCACTCTTCTCTCTCAGCTTCGTCCCTACCCAACCCTCGCTTCTGCCTCATCTTTTTCCTCCTTTCTTCAAGAAAACCCCGACCTGCTTCTGCCATTGTTCTTCTCTCCCAAAGAAGGAAAGGTGAGCGCATCAATGGTGTTGATTCTGGCCAAGGCCCGGTCTTGCAACCCCGAGACTGATCCTATAACTCCCTCTCTTTTCTTCTTTTGGGTTTGTGATTATGGTTTCTTTTCTTTTATTTCTATTTGATAGTTTCTTGATGGACGCTGGAGCACCGGCCGAAGTGATGTCTATGGCTCCGGCCAAAACCATCAAGGCTCATGGTACGAAGAAGCGCAAGCACCCCGCCGAGACTACCGCAGACAAGCTCAAAGCCATCGCCCTGTCCAAGCCCGCCTCTCCGGGATCCCACATTAAGCAAGTCCAGGTAATATCTCTTCTTGACGATCTTTTTCTCGATCTTGATCGTGTTTTTTCATCTAACACGCAGTACTAGTACTAGTAGTACAACTTTTTGGGTGATCTTGCATGTGATTTTTGTGTGCCAAATGACGGTTCTAAATTCCTCTTTTGACGAAAACATGCGAGAGGTTGACACTGATTTATTATAGATTACTTTCAACTACTCCCTCTGTCCCAAATTTCTTGTCTTAGATTTGTCTAGATACGGATGTTTCTAATACTAAAATGTGACTTGATACATTCGTATCTTGAAAAATCTAAGACAAGAATTTTGGGACGGAGGGAGTACTTTATGAACATCAATGCTACCTTTTAAGAGGGTATATTTGCCTCAGTAACTTGTGTTATGGATATTGCATCTAATCCCTCTGCTCTCATGCCTTTGAAGACATGTTCTAGTGTCTTTGTTCACTCATTTCTGTGCGTATATGTAGTCATATATGGAGTATAATATCGAAAATCATCTTATATTTCTGAACGGAGGTAGTAATAAAATATGGTTTCTGTTTGAATTAGAACCAGGTCCGCGGTGGAGATGAAGTTCTCAAAGTCATGCCGTGTGAACTGGAAGACCTGATGATGAGTTCTACTGCTGAACTATCCAGCTGCTGTGTCCTTGTCGCCACGTGTCCTAAACTAGTGTTTTCCTGTAGCATTGTTGTCAGGCGTGTTCTCGAGGCTGTACTTGACCACAACAATTTCCTGGTTGTGCCTTTGATTACAAAGGGTGTGGTTCTTGTAAAGCTTCCCAACAAATCTGATGCGGCCTATCTTCATCATCATGTTTATGAGTGGAAAGACCACTCTGTTAGGTTTTCCAAGGTTGACAAGATGGTGATGGTGCATGTAGACATCTCACACAAAGTCCATTGCCTAGTCAGTTATGTGGGGTTTATCTCGTAGGTCGGTGGCAAAAAATAGTCTGCAGAGTTTAGTTAGTGCAACTTTGCTTGTCTGTAGTAAGTACTATTGTTCAATACTTGATTTGTGTTTGTGAACCTTGTATTGTTTATTAGTATTGCCGCTTTTGGTGTGTGGTCCAGGAGACTTGGACCCTACTCCAAGGAGTCAAAGAGGAGGTCACGAGGATGGGGGGCGCCCCCCTAGGGCGCGCCCCCTGCCTCGTGGGCCCCTCGGTGCTCCACTGACGTACTCCTTCCTCCTATATATAACTACGTACCCCCAAACGATCAGAAGAGGAGCCAAAAACCTAATTCCACCACTGCAACTTTCTGTATCCACGATATCCCATCTTGGGGCCTATTCCGGAGCTCCGCCGGAAGAGGGCCGTCATCACGGAGGGCTTCTACATCATCATAGCCTCTCCGATGAAGTGTGAGTAGTTTACCTCAGACCTTCGGGTCCATAGTTAGTAGCTAGATGGCTTCTTCTCTCTTTTTGAATCTCGATACAAATTTCTCCTCCTCTCTTGTGGAGATCTATTCGATGTAATCTTACTTTTGCGGTGTGTTTGTTGAGACCGATGAATTGTGGGTTTATGATCAAGTCTATCTATGAATAATTTTTGAAATCCTCTCCGAATTCTTTTATGTATGATTGGTTATCTTTGCAAGTCTCTTCTAATTATCCTTTTGGTTTGGCCAACTAGATTGGTAGTTCTTGCCATGGGAGAAGTGCTTAGCTTTGGGTTCGATCTTGCGGTGTCCTTTCCCAATGACAGAAGGGGCAGCAAGGCATGTATTGTATCATTGCCATCAAGGATAACAAGATGGGGTTTATTTCATATTGCATGAATTTATCTCTCTACATCATGTCATCTTGCTTAAGGTGTTACTCTATTTTTAACTTAATACTCTAGATGCATGCTGGATAGCGGTCGATGAGTGGAGTAATAGTAGTAGATGCAGAATTGTTTCGGTCTACTTGTCACGGACGTGATGCCTATATACATGATCATGCCTAGATATTCTCATAACTATGCTCAATTCTGTCAATTGCTCAACAGTAATTTGTTCACCCACCGTAGAATAATTATGCTCTTGAGAGAAGCTACTAGTGAAACCTATGGCCCCCGGGTCTATTCTCATCATATCAATCTCCATCACTTTAATCTTGCTTTGCTTTTTACTTTGCTTTTACTTTTTACTTTGCATCTTTATACCAAAAATACCAAAAATATTATATCTATCAGATCTCACTCTCGTAAGTGACCGTGAAGGGATTGACAACCCCTAATTGTGTTGGTTGCGAGTAACTATCATTTTGTGCAGGTACGAGGGACTTGAGCGTGGCCTCCTACTGGATTGATACCTTGGTTCTCAAAAACTGAGGGAAATACTTACGCTACTCTGCTGCATCATCCCTTCCTCTTCGGGGAAAACCAACGCAAGCTCAAGACGTGGCATAAATCTTATTGATTTACTGTCTAAATCTTATTGATTTAATGTCATGTTTTCTTTCTTTTCCTGCAATTTTATGATGCAGGTTTTGCCATGTGACATTCATCACAGAATAAACCGTTTGGTTTGCTCTACGATGGCTATTTTTGGAGGTTTCACTTCTTATGTCGTGTCAGTAATGAAGGCACTGTCCATCACTTATATTACTAGAAAAAATTGGATTAGTCTGTTATGAACTGCAGTTTGGTTTAACAAAAATGCCACAATTAGTCCTTCTCGCGTTTAAAAAAAATGAAGAAAAAGACTGGATCACGGTCACGGATCCTAGTCAAGTTAGAAAGCTGATCATAGCAGACCAGACACGATCGCCGCTGTCTCGAACAGATCGAACACCGGCAGTTGCTCTAGCACTGACAGCGGCAGCAGCTCAGTCTGATCCAGCTGAGGATTGGGCACCGACCGTGTCAGCAGATCAGTCTGATCTACCGGAGGATCGGGCATCGACACCGACACCTGCTCCGACACCGGCACCAGCTCTACAAGGAGCACCATCTCTGGTAGCAGCTGCGGCTTCGGCACCTGCACCAACACTTGCACTTGCATCTACTCCGGCCCATGCAGTTGCACCGGCAACAGACTGGGCTGCCGTTCGCACTTCATATACCAAAGTCCTTACAAAAACCGACATGTCCACCTTCTTGGTAAGCATTGGCCGCCCAAGTGCTTCGTTCTTTGTTCTTTCCATGTTGTTTCACATGATTCACTGTGTTGATCTAACTGTTTGGGTATGTCTTCTTGTTTGCAAACAGAGAATTCCTAGAGCAACGAGGGAGTCGTTCAACAATCCGGGCGACCTCGGCCAAGTTTCTCTTACCATGCGCAGCCTTGGTGTGAATCAACCTGCTCAATATATCGTAAGTACAAAGGATGGTCGCATGATGATTGATGCTAAAGGATGGTCAAGGTTCAAATCTAAATCATATCTTGTGGTAGGGGATGATGTCAAAATCGAACTTTCTCGGCAAGGAGAGCTGGTCCAAATCAACTTTGAAATTCTTCAGTAGCAGCACGCAACTGCCTAACTGATCTATCCTGCGAGAGATTTTGATGTAATAATCTGACATGGTGAAACAAGTGTCCTGTGTGTATAAGTAGTACGATAGTATTATTTATCACATGGTATATCGTTGATAGAATTGCAACTCTGATTGCTGGTTAGGAAATTTCTTTCGATTTCATTCCAACAGCTGCCGTGCTTTATTCAATTTTGTGTATTCGCCTTGCGACAGCATCTAAAACCAGTGCCGTACCGATTGCTTGCAATATGACAAGCGCTGAGGTAGAACACATGGGACCCCAAACATGCAGGGTCGGCCTGCGGCCCAAAGTCCAGAACCTGGTTTCGAGAAGCACTAGCTCAGTGCAGAAGTGGCGTCCTCCTCCTATTGTGGGTTGGGCGAAGATGAACGTTGATGCTGCGTTATCTCGCAATGGTGAAAGGGTAGCCCTCGCAGTTGTGAGCCGGGATCATACATGCTTCTTCCTTGGAGCATCGGCACTGGTGTGCGAAAGTGTTACTGATCCAGAGATCCTAGAGGCAATGGCATGTTGCGAGGGGCTATCTCTGGCTCTTGACTTAAACCTGCAACAAGTTTAGATTAGCACCGGTTGTTCAGCAACAGTCAAGCATATCGGAGAGGCATACTTGGGGCCCAACAAAGTTATTATGGACGAGATCAAGATGAAGAAGAATATGTTCCAAACCATGGAGATCATACATGAAAAACGCGAGTGTAATGTTGAAGCGCATGTGCTCGCAAAAGCTGCTACTTCTTTGCCCTGTGGATGCCATCTTTGGCTCACAAGAACCCCCGAAATTATTTGTGTCTATGAATGTTAATCTTCAATAAAGCAGCTTTTATCCCTCAAAAAAAATATCTGAGTATTATATTCTCAGCTGAACCCCCATAATGCCCGTGCGTTGCAGAGGGAGTATTTTTCTCGGCAAGGTGAGCCTGTGATATAAAAGATTTGTATATTTCTTTACAGAGGGAGTATCTCTCTGTCAAAAAATATATTTATGTGTAACTAGTTACTCCTGTCTTTCTACTTCCTTTCGCTGATATGTGGGGCAACCGGCAACGGGGTCCACGTGCCTTATGCACAAATTAGAGTGCATAACTTCACGGTAGACACACCCCGGTCGTAGCGCCGCAGTAATGCCCAATGAGCCGTCAAATCACAACCCCCCCCCCCTTTCCAGCTTTAGCAGTAAGCTGGACGGACGAAGAGGCAATATTTCACTAGGCCTGAATCCCTTTCTCGCTCATCTGCTTGTTCATAGAAAACCCCCTCTCGGCGATTGCATAGGGTTTTCTCATGGAGAACCAGGTACGAATTCTTCATCCATCCCCGATAAACCCAAGTCCCTTGGTCGCAGGTAATCCTAGGATGGCAGCTGCCACCGTTGATGCATTTTTCTTCCTACTGAATCTAGTGTGTTTCATTTGCAGTGCCCAAAGTGCGAGTACCCTACATGTTTCTGCACCCTCGGCGAGACGCCACACTTGTTCCTTCTCATCCTAACACAACATTTTGAAACACGCACAGTATGTTCCTAGAATCCTCTTTTCTATCCGGGAGGGTGGGGTTTTTTTGAACATGCTGTGTTCTCATATTATTTTTCCTGCAGTGTATTATTTGCTCTGCCGGAACACATGTACTCAAGATGCTCAGCCTTGCCATAACTGAATACACTAGTTTAATGGTCATAGTGAATACAAGCCATGTATATAAGTTCCGAGTTGGGTTCATGAACCAAGAAGATCGCTGCTTTTTTTATGGCCGAACTTGGATAAACTTTCTCAAGTGTTACGGACTGAAAGTTGGCGCACGAATGTTGATGGAAATAGCAGAACCTGGTCTCATCTTCACTGTGATCTTCCACCTCGACGTTGTTCCAATTGTTCATCCATGTTAGTTTTGTATCTGGTTCTTGCTTGTTGCCTCGATTACTTCTTAATCCACCTATTCTGTCTAACTAATCACAATTTAACTTTAGAAGTAGCAACGGATCTCTCAGGAAGATGCTACTTCTAACTAATATTTTCTTATAATTGGTGGCACGTGTAGGTTTTTCAGAGTAAAGTAGTCTGCTCGTTTGTTACTCTGTAATAACTCGGCTATTACTAATGGCACTGAAGTTGACTGGATCGACATCCACAAGTTCGTACACTTTATTGATCGTCTTGAGGTCCTTGTGGGGCGTTTCAATGGTGGAAGGCCACGTGGGATATGTGTGCCACTGCTGCACTCGTTGAACAGGTCCAACTGTGTCGAGAAACTTATGGTACGAGTTGTTTTATGTTATATATGTTGTTCATAAACTATTGCTTATACACAGTTTTACAGTTGTCATCTTCTTGAAACAGGAACTGCTGAGTTCTATTGTTCCTATACAAGTGCCTGACCATGGTCGGGTCAGACTTGCACTTGGTCACAACATGATGTTTATGTCGACCTACTCAATTCCCCTTGGAGGTGAAAATATACTTATTCATAGGTGGTCTCAAATAATGAAGGCTCGTCCATCTTGGAGAATAGGACATAAGGTTATGTTCATGCTTTTCCATGGCTCTAAAGCGAATATCCAGTTTATTGACCACGTTGCAAGATGAAGCCGCTTTCAAAAGGTTGTGGATGCGCGGGGTGGCGCCTGGGCCTTGTCCTGGGGCTTGGCGGCCTCACCCTTGGTTAACTGTAGGCAAAGTAGCACTGTTCGAGGCGTGCTTTGTACGGTTGAACCTGTATAAGTACTCATACTGTTTCCAGCTTTGGTTGTTAAGTGCCCCTGCTGGTTTCAGTTATGTCGACCTACTCAAGTCCCTACAGTCTGTCGTGTTTCTTCAGTCCTGTCTTCCTCCAGCCGCCAAAACCAAACCAGCACCGGTGGGGCCGCCTGCTTCTGCCTCCCACGGCTGGCTGCGCCTCAGCGCATGCATCGCCGCCCCACCGTCTCCTAAATCGTTAACACCGACGTCCTCCGCGCGCTTTGGTGCGCTCGCCGCGGCGCCGCCCTCTCGCGTTGTCAACATGGTCAACAAACAACAGGAATCGGCAAAAGTATGTGGAGAGGATGAAAGTAGGGGCCCACCATGTCAGCGTATGGAAAAATAAAATGCTTCCTCCTAGTGTTTTCCTGACATCTGGGACCCACGACATTGGGAGCCTATATAGTCAATAGACAAGAGAACATCACAAGATCGGCTGACACCTGGGACGTAGCTACTCGAGCAGTATTTTTTTTGTTTGGTATTGTTGAGACGGAGCAGGGTTTGAAGTGGGCTGTGGCCCGTCTAGCCCAGGCTTATATTTTATGTTCACCATGTGACCAGCCCAGCTATTTTTTCTTTGTGAAAATGAGCCCAGTTTATTTTTTCTGAAGAATACCCAATCCAGGCCTACATATTTTTCTACGCCCTGATGGGCTGCAACTCTTTCAAGACGCCTGCAAATCTTGAAAGTAATATGAAATGGGTTGTAAATATAAAAACAGATGACAAATTGGCAATTACTTTATAATTTCTGAATTTTATTACATTTTCAGATTCCTATTTCATTGGGAATTAACCTAGTTTAAATATATCTTCAAAGTACTTTAAATCTGGCTGGACATTTCGGTATTAAAAATAGTTTGGAACCCACAGAAATATGCAAAATTGGCCCTGGCCAACCAAAAAAAACGACTGCAATAAATTGCATAAGAAGTTGCCCTGAGCTATATATAAATTATTAAAAAAAAGAGGGAGTGGTCTGACTTGTGGGCATGTTTAGTTGACGCGTATGCAAGATTTTTTTAGTTATTATATACGTCAACAAACAATTCTAGCAGAAGTAACCGTTGGATGTCAATCCAACAGCCGTTGTGTTTCTTCAATCTTTGATCTTCTTGCACCAGCCGCCAAAGCAGCGCCGGTGGGACCGCCTACTCCCGCCTCCCGTGGCCGGCTGTGCTGCTGCGCAGGCCTTAGCGCCCCCTACTACTCCCACTGTTGGCCAGGGCATCCGTCTACTCACCCACACCCCCTATTAGTCTGCGGTGATGGCAGCCTCACACCGCAGCCGAACCGGTGAACGCTCGTACTCCTCTCCGCGTGGGCATCCACTGCCGTATCTTCCTAGGCTCCGCGTCGTCCCCTTCCTATGCCTGGCCGTCGTCCACCGCCGTGGTGCTCTCGGCGTGGCGTGGTCAATGCGATCAACGACTGACTTCCATCGGAAGAGTACTGTACGTGGAGAGGCTGACAGCTGGGTCCACGGTAGCCGCAAGGAAGTGCCTCCTTATTACGCGCAAAATAATTATTCCTCCACCTAACAGCGGGGACCCACCAGACGGGCCACCAGTATTTTGCGAAAAAACCGTTTCCCCCTGACTGCTAAGACCCACCGGACGGGCCACCGTATTTCATGAAAAAAACGTTCCCCCCGCTGTCTGCTCGGACCCACCGGAAATGCCTCCTTATTACGCACAAAAAATGAATACTCCCCCGGCTAGCTGGGACCCACCTTGGTGGGAGGCTGACTTGTGGGCCTACTAAGTTGACGGGGACGAAGGGCTTTGTCAACTTAGTCAATATGAACGATTCTAGCTCCAGTGACCGTACGATGTCCATCCAACGGGCGTAGTGCTTCTTCAACCTCTGGTCTTCTTGCTCCAGCCGCCCAAAGTAGCGCCGGTCGTGCTGCATGCTCCTGCCTCCCATGGCTGGCCGTGCTGCCATGGAGGCCTCACCGCCCCCTACTATTCCCACTGCTGGCCAGGCCCTGTGGCGATGGCAGCCTAACACCGCAGCCGAACCAGTGAACCCTCGTACTCCTCTCTGCGCGGGCTTCCACTGCCGCGTCTTCCCCAGCTCCGCGTCGTCCCCTTCCTAGGCCTCGCCTCGTCCACCGTCGTGGTGCTCTCGGTGCGGCGTGGTCAATGTGGTCAACGACGGACATCCATCGGAAGAGTACTGTGCGTGGAGACACTGACAGCTGGGTCCACGGCCACAGCAAGGAAGTGCCTCCTTATTACGCGCAAAATAATTATTCCTCCACCTGACAGCGGGGACCCACCGGACGGGCCACCGTATTTCGTGAAAAAAATGTTTGCCCCTGACTGCTGGGACCCACCAGCTACATCTTCACACGCAAGGAAGTGCCTGACAGTCGGGACCCACCTGGCAAAGCGTACGTAGCATTGTCATTCTGGTCGCGAACGTGTACGTACATATATATTGGTCGATGTAGAGGCGCGCACATGTCGTAGTAGAGGCGCGCACGTAGCATGTACACGTACGTACATCGGCCAGGGTGCAAGAAAGAAAATACGACCACATATGTGTACATACGGGCGGGGTCTCGAACGCCTACTCGCGCATACGTACGGCCAGGGCTCATGTACATGGCTGGGTCGGAACAGATAAACAACGTCGTCATCGTGTTCATGGGGAGGCAACGGAATGCGTCATGTTCATGGGGAGGCAACAGAATGCGTCGTGTTCATGGGGAGGCAACGGAATGCGTCATGTTCATCGGGAGGGTTTGGACGGAACAGGTGATGGAAACGAGGCCTGGCGTACCGCAGAACGGAGGAAATGGCCTTGTGTTCGACCGGCCACGTTCGAAACAGGATCCTGTTGATCGGGAGGGGTCTGGTGTACCGCAAAACGGAGGAAACGGACCTCCTACGGTCGAAACGGGGGTCCTGTTCATCGGGAGGGGTGTGGCGTACCGCAAAACGGACGAAACGGACCTCCTACGGTCGAAACAGGGGTCCTGTTCATCGGGAGGGGTGCGGCATACCGCAAAACGGGACTCCACGGGATACTGTTCATCTCCACCGTCGACCCCCTCCAGCCTCCACGAGCTACTGTTCATCCACCGTCGACCTCCTCCAGCCTCCACCTGCAACTGTTCATCCACGGGCTCCTGTTCATCCAGCCTCCACCGCGCGCTACTCCACCGGCTACTGTTCAACCAGCCCTCTCCACGGGCTCCTGTTCAACCACCCCTCCATGGGCTATTGTTCATCCTGCCCTCCACCGTCTACTGTTCATCCTGCCCTCCACGGTGTGGTCCTGTTCATCCAGCCCTCCACGGGGTCCTGTTCATCCAGCCCCAACCGGCTCGATCGATCGGGGGTCCTGTTCATCCAGAGGCAACACCACGGGGTCCTGTTCATCCACCCCCACTGGGAACTGTTCATCCAACCCCCCCCCCCCCAACACTCACTGTTCATCCAGAGGCAACATCAATTGGCTTCAGTTAGCAGCAGTGGCGAAGGAATCACTCGATCGGGTTCAGTTAACAGCCATTGACCGATCGCTCGGGTTCAGTAACACGTAGCCTACAGTGCAATCGCTCGGGTTCAGTTAGAGCCCAACGCCTCGCTTGGGTTCAATTAGAGCCAATGCCTCGCACACACGCGCGTACGTGTACGAGAGAAACGTGCATCGCTCGGCCCCGACCTCCCACCGTAACCGGGAACTCCCCGAAATTTTCCTCCCCCTCGCTTCTACCACGGTTTTTTCCGTCATGGACGGCCCAAAGAATGTCATGCAGCTGCGTCTCCGGCCCGCCCAAGATGAAAAGCCCATTTTCTGTCATGTTTTTTTGTCATAGAAGTAGGAGCCCACCACATCTATGATGATACCGGGTTTTGTAACGATTATCATCATAGAAGTGTTATATGTATGACAGAATTTTTTTCGTTAGGCCCAAAATGTCACGGATATGTATTTTTTTGTAGTGTATGCTGCGTCACCACTTCATCAAGCCGAGCTCTTTACTCGTACATCTCAGGGGACGGCTTGGGGGATGGGATCTCGTCTCGCCACAATCTCGGCCTGCATCATCAACCTCGAGCACATTAACCAGCTAAGTCGCTTTCATGCTCAAAAACTTTCAGTTTAAAATTTTGTTCGGTTCGACCAAGCATTATACTCTTTTGGGAAAAAGTTGTTCGTGACAAAATTCCTTGTCAAACCTTTGTTTGTGACACACAAATTCAAATACCCCATTTATTTAGGGGCTTCCTTTATGAAGCCTTTCCTCTTGCATATGATTATACTTGTACGGCTTCGTTCCTTGTTCGTGTATTACGCCACAATATGCACCATGTTGACTTAAGTGTTTCACAAGCTAGGTTGCCTGGCTCCTGTGCTTACCCCTACGTTCCCGATTGTTCGGATATGGAGTAAAGGGAGAACCTCTGTGATTGTTACTACCGGGTCATCCGAGTTAGTACCTCAGACTGGGTGAAGCCGAAAGCTAGCGCTCTTATTGTTTTCAATCATTGTCGGCACACAACGGAACTCATGAGTACAAAAAATCTATTGCACAAGTCTCATAGTAACAATGAGCAACCGAAGAAAGGTATCAGTGGGGGTACTATTTTCTTCGAAGATGCTTCTTACACTTTATCAGTAATATAGCATAAGTTCCCTGAGCGCGCTTTGTCTGTTACAACCTTATGGCCTGATTGCCTGGTTATCGGAAACATCGTCGATATTCTCGACTGGTGGAGTACATAACACTTTTCGGCCCTGGGCCGAAGAGGGAGAAGCCGATGGTCGGTTAAGACGCGTTTAAAGTTCGGGTGAACACAGATATGATATAAGAACTTCGGTATATACAATCATTATACATAAAATTCTTTTACCCAAGTCACTTGGGGGCTCTTAAAATTTATATGAGTTGTTTTATAGTAAATGTGTTTTCTTCCTGGTCGTTGCAAAGTCTTTTTCTACCGCTCCTTTTTCGACTCGAGTGTATGGTCAATAGTCGGATAGCCTGTCTTCTCTCTAAAAGCCGCTCGAGTTTAATTTGCTAAATTGATGTCAGAGAAGTACTCCGCCTCTGGGATAATGAGCTTGAAGCCGTAGGCTGACCCGCGTGAAGTCTTGAGATCGGGTGTTTCATGTTAAAGCACGACAGAAGCACAATTGTTTTTCTTCCAATTTTCGGATTGGCACCGAACAGTTGATCTTGTTCGGACGTCAAGATTTTACTGACGTTTTTTGGTTTTCCAAGCTTATGGCACTTTTAAACTATTTGTGTGTTTCCAGCATAAGTCTCGCAGTGCAATGCCGGAGACCTTTAGAGATTCGGCAAAAACATTCTCGGATATTGCTATATATGCATCGGTTTCAAATTGTGTCTTCAGTCAAATAGTTGCGTTGCTCGGCGCCTGTGCTTGCCCCCTACGTCCCACTTTGTTCGCCTAGGTGTGCAAAGGGAGCACCACTGCGATTGTGGTTCCAGCTCGCATGGTTAAGCACCTCAGTGGAGAAAGCCGAAAACTGACTGTCACAATAAGCAGCGATCCGATGACTATGTTAAATGACAAGCCGTTCATAACATTGGCCGAAGTGTTTATGGCTTGACCTTGGATGTCGCCGAACACTAACCGGGGGCTCATAGCTAGCTTCCCCCATTTAAAGCTCCTATGACTAAGTGAAAGTTATAAAGCCCGCATATCTGATTGCCTCGTTTCTGCTAACACAACCGCCTTCGGGCACCGAGACGCCGGCTAAGGGTTGTCTTGTTATTGTGGAGACACCCTACGTAGTATCTACAAAGGGGTAGAAGCCGACGATGGGCCACTTTCAACTGATAAACGATCGCAACGGAGTCAAAATAAACATATCATCGTCATTTGTATTTAATATACAAGGGCTGCCTTCCGTAATCATCATTATAAAGCCATAAATATGCATCAATTTGACTTAAGATTTTTGCCAAGCTGAGTTGCCTGGCTCTTATGCTTACCGCTACGTTCCCGATTGTTCGGCTAGGCGGTAAAGGAAGCACCACTGTGATTGTTACTACCGGGTCATCCGAGTTAGTACCTCAGACTGGGTGAAGCCGAAAGCTAGCGATCTTAAAGGATCACATTGGTCGGCAACGACGGAAGTGAATTTTTTTGGTTCATTAATACCACAGAGTTTGGGAACTTTCCCCGAACTAAATCCTCAATATTTTCTTCCCACATTGATCGGAGGTGAGGTTTCATGATCATGATACGCATGACGACCCAAAGAAAGGAACCGATAGCAGGACTATTTTCCTTGGAAGATGTTTCTTACATTAAGTAATATAACATATCTCTCCACGTACCTTTGTTTATAAAACCGTATGGCCGAAGTGCCTTGTTTTCCATAAATCTTTGCCCTTATAACGACTTTATAAAGTAGGACAAACACTCCTCGGCTACTTGCCGAGGAGGTGGAAGCTGGTGGTCGGTCAACAAAGTTTTGTACAATGCGGATCCGAGCATTAATGATGTAAAGTACTTGGATACATATAATCATTACACATAATTTGTGATTTTACTCTGGATATCGATCCTTAATTCTGCCACCCGTACAGAGTTGATCTACCTTGAGTATTGTACTCTTTAGGGAGTTCAGCTTCTGTCCATTCAGCGACAAAGTCAGCCAACACCTGAGACTTAATATCTCAGCGTGGCTTGTATGTTATTTCAAATGGTAAGAGCTCGATGGCCCATTTGGCAATGCAGCCGGTGGTGTCTCGATTGTTTATGATGTCATTGAGTGGCACTTCAGAGGCCACCGTGACCGAGCACTCTTGAAAGTAGTGCCACAGCTTTCGAGATGCCATGAAGACCGCATACGCTATCTTTTGATAATGCGGGTATCGGGATTTGCATGGTTTAAGGACCGCCGATATGTAATATATTGGTTTTTGGAGTGGGAATTTGTGTCCCTCTTCCTCTCGTTCGACCACGAGCACATTGCTCACTACTTGGTTAGTTGCTGATATGTACAGTAGCATAGGTTCGCCGACGTTTGGTGCGGTAGGGACTGGGTTGTTTGCTAACAAAGCTTTTATTTCTTCCAACCCGGCCGTCGCCGCATCCATCCACTCGAAGTGATCGATATGTCGGAGCAGGCGATAAAGTGGCAGTGCCTTTTCTCCCAATCTGGAGATAAAGCGGCTGAAGGCTGCCACACACCCAGCTAGTTTTTGGACCTGCTTTAGGTCTGTTGGTGTTGCCAATTGCAACAAGGCTCGGATTTTGGCTAGATTTGCTTCGATTCCTCTATTGGAAACAATGAACCCAAACAGCTTTCCGGCCGGGACGCCGAAAACACATTTTTCCGGATTGAGCCGTATGTCATATGTTCGGAGGTTGTCAAATGTGAGGCGCCATTCGTCCACCAATGATTCAACATGTTTATTTCTGATGACTACATCATCTACATATGCCTCCACCGTCTTGCCAATTTGTTTTTCTAGGCATGTTTGAATCATGCGTTGGTAGGTGGCATCGATGTTTTTGAGTCTGAAAGGCATAGTGTTGAAGCAGAAAGGCCCATACGGAGTGATGAATGCCGTTGCGGCTTGATCGGATTCCCTCATCTTAATTTGATGGTATCCGGAGTATGCATCGAGGAAGCACAGTGAATCGTGTCCTGTAGTTGCATCAATGATTTGGTCAATGCGGGGCAGTGGGAAGGGGTCCTTTATGCATGCCTTGTTTAGGTCTTTGAAATCAGCAAAAAGGCGCCAGGATTTATCCTTCTCTCGCACCATGACCAGGTTTGCTAGCCAGTCCGGGTGTTTGATATCTCTGATGAACCCGGCTTCGAGTAGTTTGGCTAGCTCCTCCCCCATGGCTTGTCGCTTGGGTTTGGAAAATCGCCGTAGCATTTGCTTGATTGGTTTAAAGCCTTTTATTATATTGAGGCTGTCTTCAGCCAGTCTGCGTGGGATTCCTAGCATATCCGAAGGATGCCAGGCAAAGATGACCCAATTTTCGCGCAAGAACATTCTTAAAGCAGCGTCGATAGTTGGATCCAGCTGTGCTCCAATGGCTGCAGTTTTATTAGGATCCGTTGGGTGTACTTGAAATTTGACTATTTCGTCTGCTGGTTTAAAGGAAGTGGATTTGGGCCTCATGTTGAGGATTACATCATCCTTGTCCACTGTAGAGCACAGAGTGGTCAGTTCCTCGGCCGCAAGGGCCTCGGATAGCGCCTCGAGGGCTAGGGATGCGGTTTTGTTTTCGGCGCGGACTGCTATATCCGGATCACTGGTGATAGTGATAACTCCGTTGGGCCCTGGCATTTTGAGCTTCATGTACCCATAATGTGGTATGGCTTGAAAGAGTATGAATGCTTCTCTCCCTAACAAGGCGTGATATCCGCTGTGGAGGGGTGCCACGTGGAAGAGCAACTCTTCAGACCTATAGTCCTCCAGCGTGCCGAATACGATGTTGAGTTTGATCCGCCCCGAGCTTATTGCTTCTCGACTGGGGATGATGCCTCGGAAAGTGGTGCCGCTTTGATCAATCCAACTTTTGTCCATCTGCATTTTTTGGAGCGTATCTTCATAGATGAGGTATAATCCGCTACCATCATCCATGAGTACTTTGGCGAGCTGAAAGCCATCTAGTATTGGGTTTAAGACCAAAGTGGCTAGTGCTCGGACTGATCTGGCACTTGACTCGTCATCGGTGGTGAAGGTTATCGCCATGTACTACTGCAGGATGCTGCTAACGCGACACTACAGTCAGAGACCCTTCGATGAAACTGTGTGTGATGCCATAATCGCAAATGATGGTGTAAAAACCCGTCAAAAAGGTGCAAAACATTTGCGATGGAGGATGCATCAAACACGGTTCATATTTTAGTTGCGTGTGCGATGTAGGGCATACGTTTCAGTTCAATTAACTATTTGCGATGAGGAGGAACAAAAGAAACGGGCAGCCAGATGAAGGTGTGTGCGATATATAGCATACGGTTCACTCGGATGAACTCTTTGTGATTAGGAAACACAAAAGAAACGCTCAGCCAGATCAAAGGTGTGTGCGATATACGGCATGCGGTTCACTCGGATGAACTATTTGTGTTGAGACAAGAGAATAGAAACGGTTCAATATAGCAAGATGTGTGTAATACGCGGCAAACAGGTCTGTAATCAGAAATGTGTGCGAAGACCGATAATAACACATACGGTTGCTGCTAATAAGACGTGTGTGTTGTGCGATGGGAATGCATAAAAACAACAACATATATATACACACACTTATAAGGACATGGTTGCATAACCAAATTAAACAACCACTTACATAGGTGGCTACTACAACCATGGCATTTGCACACACCAAAGTAAACTATTACATGCATAATTACATAGGTGGCTACTACACACATGACATTTCCACACACCAATTAAGTAAACCATATATTACATGCATGATTAACTAGCATAAACGATCATCTGATCATCATCTACTTCTTGTGACACTTGCTCTGCTTGTGGCTCAATCCGGCCTCGTCGATTTGGGTAACGAGGCACTTCCTCATCTTAACGATCCGCCTGTGCATCTCATAGCATGTGTACACGCTCTTGGCCATGAACCTGACGTGAGGTCCATCCAGTTGCCGCATCCAGGCCTTGTGCCAGGATAGGGGACTTGTTCTCTGGGCATCCTGCTTCATCTTTTCGTAGTAGGGGTCGACGATGTCCTGTAACGCCCCGGATGTAACATTCCATAATTGTAACTCCTACTCTTGCCATTTCCAGCTATGTGATATTATTTTTCCTTTGTGGTTGGGTTTTGTCTTCGTTTTGCATTTTGTTCATGTCATGCATTTCATCTCATGTCATCATGAGGATCTCATTTGCATTCGTGTTCGTCTCATGCATTCGGTCATTTTCCCCATTGTCCGTTTCAGAATCCGACACTCCCACATGCACCCGTTGCACCTCTCAGATCTCGTTTCGTGAGCGGGAGAAAAATGTTCTCAGAATGGGTCGAGATTTCTCTAGTGGCCTTGGTACATCACCGATAGGCCGCCTGTCAAATTTCGTTCCATTTGGAGGTCGTTTGATGCCCCAACGGTTAACCGTGTAACCACAAAAGCCCCTCTCTCATTGCAGCCCAGCACCCCTCCAAAACATCCCACTAGCCCATCTAAACCCCATCCATGCTCTCCGTCGTTGGTTCACGATTGTGTGGGCGAAGACCGCACCTCATTTGGACTCTCCTAGCTCCCCCTACCTATAAATATGCCTCCCCCTCCTCAAAATCCAGGCGAAACCCATGCTCCACCCTCCTCCGCGCCGCCGGACATGTCCGGGTGACGCCGGACACGTCCGCCATAGCGCCCCGGCCAATCCCATTGCACCACGTGGGCCACTCCGCCGTCCCGCCACCGAAGCCCGCGGGAGGCCCTCCCGGCCTGCTCGTCCGCCGCCGCATAGCGCCCCGCACAGCGCCGCCTCCGCCCACCGGCGACGGTGCCACCTGATACGTCTCCGTCGTATCTATGTTCCAAACACTTTTGCCCTTGTTTTGGAGTCTAACTTGCATGATTTGAATGGAACTAACCCGGACTAACGTTGTTTTCAGCAGAGTTGCCATGGTGTTATTTTTGTGCAGAAATAAATGTTCTCGGAATGACTTGAAAACCAATGGAGATTATTTTTGGAATGTATAAAAAATATTGGCGAAAGAATCAACATTAGGGGGCCCACACCCTATCCACAAGGGTGGGGGCGCGCCCCCTGCCTCGTGGCCCCCCTGATGCTCCACCGATGTCCATCTTGACTCCATATATTCGTGTTCGGGGAGAAAACAATCAGAGAAAAGGATTCATCACGATTTACAATACGGACCTGCCACCAAGCCCTAAACTCTCTCGGGAGGGCTGATCTGGAGTCCGTTCGGGGCTCCAGAGAGGGGAATCCATCGCCATCGTCATCATCAACCTTCCTCCATCACCAATTTCATGATGCTCACCGCCGTCCTGACTAATTCCATCATAGGCTTGCTGGACGGTGATGGGTTGGATGAGATTTATCATGTAATTGAGTTAGTTTTGTTAGGGTTTGATCCCTAGTATCCACTATGTTCTGAGATTGATGTTGCTATGCCTTTTCTATGCTTAATGCTTGTCACTATCCTATCTTGCAAGTCTATAGTCACCTATTATGTGTTATGATCTGTTAACCCCGAAATGACAATAATCGGGATACTTACCAGTGATGACCGTAGTTTGAGGAGTTCATGTATTCACTATGTGTTAATGCTTTGGTCCGGTACTCTATTAAAACGAGGCCTTAATATCCCTTAGTTTCCAATAGGACCCCACTGCCACGGGAGGGTAGGACAAAAGATGTCATGCAAGTTCTTTTTCATAAGCACGTATGACTATATTTGGAATACATGCCTACATTACATTGATGAACTGGAGCTAGTTCTATGTCACCCAATGTTATAACTATTGCATGAGGAATCGCAACCGACATAACCATCCATCACTAGTCCATTGCCTATGAGCTTTTCATATATTTTTCTTCGCTCATTTACTTTCCCGTTGCTACTGTTACAATCACTATAAAACCAAAAATATTACTTTTGCTACCATTACCACTACTATCATATTACTTTGCTACTAAATACTTTGCTGCAGTTATTAAGTTTCCAGGTGTGGTTGAATTGACAACTCAGCTGCTAATACTTTACAATATTCTTTGGCTCCCCTTGTGTCGAATCAATAAATTTGGGTTGAATAGTCTACCCTCGAAAACTGTTGTGATCCCCTATACTTGTGGGTTATCAAGACTATTTTCTGGCGCCGTTGCCGGGGTACATAGCTCTATTATTTGAGTCACTTGGGATTTATATCTTCTTATCATTATGAAGAACTTGAAAGATCAAAGAACCAAGATTTTTCCCTCAACTATCAGGGGAGGTAGGGAACTGCCATCTAGCTCTGCACTTGATTCACCTTCTGTTTTGAGTAAACTTGCGACACCTACACCTGCTATTCATTCTGATATGTCACATGTTATTGATGATGCCACTTCTGCTTTGCATGATACTTATGATGAAACTACTTCTATGCTTGATAATATTGTGCTGGTAGAAAACTTCAATGCTTATGTTGGTAGACAATTGAATAGCAATGCTGATATGCTTGAGCACTTGAGTGATTATATGTCTAGAGTTAAAGGTGAACTTAAACTTATTAGTAAACATGCTTCTATGGTTACCACTCAAGTAGAACAAGTACTTAAGGCTCAGAATGATTTGCTCAATGAATTAAACAATAAGAAAAATGATAATGTTGTTAGAGTTATGACTAGAGGGGGTAAAATGACTCAGGAACCTTTGTATCCTGAGGGCCACCCTAAGAGAATTGAGCAAGATTC
Source organism: Triticum aestivum (assembly GCF_018294505.1). NCBI lineage: Eukaryota > Viridiplantae > Streptophyta > Magnoliopsida > Poales > Poaceae > Triticum > Triticum aestivum. The sequence goes on along the minus strand of NC_057797.1, from coordinate 180,718,650 downwards.
TCAGAGAAATAGTGTTGATGCACCTAGTTCTTCTAAGAAGAAGAAGAAGAAAAATTATAGGACTTTTCATGCTTCTAGTGAACCTGTTATTGACACACCTGAGAATCCCAATGATATTTCTATTTCTAATGCTGAAACACAGTCTGGTAATGAACATGAACCTAGTGATAATGTTAATGACGATGTTCATGTGCATGCTCAACCTAGCAATGATAATGATGTAGAGATTGAACCTGTTGTTGATCTTGATAACCCACAATCAAAGAATCAACGTTATGATAAGAGAGACTTTACTGCTAGGAAGCACGGTAAAGATAGAGAACCATGGCTTCAGAAACCCATGCCTTTTCCTCCTAAACCATCCAAGAAAAAGGATGATCGGGATTTTGAGCGCTTTGCTGAAATGATTAGACCTATCTTTTTGCGTATGCGTTTGACTAATATGCTTAAAATGAATCGTTGTGCTAACTACATGAAAGATATTGTTACTAATAAAAGAAAGATACCGGAAGCTGAAATTTCCACCATGCTTGCTAATTATACTTTTAAGGGTGGAATGCCAAAGAAACTTGGAGATCCAGGAGTAACAACTATACCATGCTCCATTAAAAGAAACTATGTTAAAACCACTTTATGTGACCTTGGAGTCGGTGTCTTTATATCGTAGACTTGATTTAAATAAGTTGACACCTACTGAAATATCTTTGCAAATGGCTGATGAATCAACTACTATACCTGTCGGTATTTGTGAGGATGTGCCTGCTATGGTTGCAAACATTACTATTTTAACGGACTTTGTTATTCTTGATATTCTCGAGGACGATAGTATGCCGATTATCCTTGGTAGACCCTTTTTGAATACTTCAGGGGCTGTCACTTTTCATGTTAATGGTAATGGGCATACGGTACACTTTTCGAGGAAACAACCGCAAGTCCATAGTATTAATTCTATTGGAAAAATTTCAAAAATCACTATTGGAGGTTTTGAATTTCCTCTTCCCACTGTAAAAAATAAATATGATATTCTTATCGTTGGGGATATGCATATCCCTGTTGAGGTAACCTAGTGTTATTCAAAATTTCTCCGGTTTCATGAGATTCGGAATGAGTTTGTTAACAAGACTTGATCAACCTTGTTAGTGGATTCCTTTTGATGAGCATGAGATGGATGAACTTAGAAATCACAACTTTCTGTTCCCTCCTTTTACTTTCTGTTATTTATATTAAATAAAGTAAAAATAGTATTTTTTATCTGTTTTTCTGAATTATCCTTGCAATAAAAAATACCCCGAAAATAAAAGTTCTCCAAATGCCCTGAAATGAAATAGGATTTTTCCAGAATATTTAAGAATTATTGGCACTAAGAACACACCAGGGGGCCTCACCACGTGCCCACGAGGGTGGAGGGCGCGCCCACCCCCCTTGGGTGCGCCCCCTGCCTCATGGACCCCACGTGGGTCCCCTCCACTTATCCTTGCACCCACACACTTCATCTTGCTCCAGAAAAAATCATCCACCAGCTCAAACCCGTGTTCTAGCTCATCTTGCTGCCATTTTCGATCTCCTTGCTCAAAGCTCCATTCACAAAACTGCTTTGGGGGATTGTTCTTCGGTATGTGACTCCTCCAATGGTCCAATTAGTTTTTGCTCTAGTGCTTTACTTATTGCAAATTTTTGCTGCTTAGGTGACCCTGTTCTTGAGCTTGCATGTCAAATTTATGTGGTCAAAAGTAGTTTTAATGCATGATATGGCCTCTAGGCACTTGTAGGAGTAGTTGCTATCAATCTTGTTGAGTTTGGTTCACTTTTATTTTAAGTTACTAAAAATTTCAGAAATTTTTAGAAAAAGGTGAAGAGATTTTTGAGGGGCTAATCGAGCCGAAGCTCGAAGGATAAGCAAAGTGAAGAGAACAAGAAGCCCAAGTATAATCTCCCTCATACTGCGGAGGTTCGGCCGTGTGAATGGCCTTGTGATGAGTTCTTGATAGAATCCGTGATTTGTGAAGATTTTTATTATTTGGCTGGGAATGCAGGCCTCACCAACTCCCTCCACGACCAGCGTGAACAGTATCTCTTACTCACCAATATTTTTGTGCAAATTTTCATTTCTATGCTAGGAGATCGCCACCTTTGGTGGAATTTTATTTATATGATGAGCATAAGGAAATGTCACTTTATGATTTTTGTCGGGTCTGTATGATACCCTTTGCGGGCAGCGTAGAGGAACCGCATCATAACAATGTGGAAGGGTTTATTGATACGATTGTTGTAGGGGAAACTAGAAAGGTTTCTGATGCAAGAATCACTAGCATACATTTTCCTGTTCTATGTTACTTCGCAATATTTGCTAGTAGATGTTTAATTGGTCGTGGGAACTGCGGAAACCTTAGTGCCCCTGATATTGTTATTTTGCGCCATGCCATGTTTCGTGATACTACTTTTAGTTTAGGCGCTATTGTTGCTAAAGTTTAGGCGCTATTGTTGATAAACGGTTAAATCTAAACAGTACAAAGGGCCCCGTCCTTGGAGGTATCTTTGCCTCGCGCCTTGCTGCACACTTTAACATACCTATCAGGCATTTTGAGAAAGAGGAAAAGTTGTTGCCTCCTATTGTTCTAGATTATAAGAGTATAGTAGCACATGAGTTTATTGTTAAGGATAAGAAGAAGATACTTAAGTACAAATTAATATTTGATTAAAATTATTGTGAGACTATTACCTTGCCTTCTCCCTCTTTGTTCAACATATTTTCAGGCACATACCTTGTTTTGCTAGAGGCTGTTCAGGCATACCAGAGCCTGACATCAGCTCCAGAGCCGGAGCCACTATCTGATCCTCACCGTCAGTCTATTTTTCAGTGGGATCCGGAGGAGATCGCCAATCAGTGGCACCCCGAAGACCCTCCTCAGTACGACCCCGGCTACAACTTTGATCCATGGGCATAGACCAACTTAGGCGAAAATCCTAAGCTTGGGGGAGTACGTATCTCTCACCGACATTACATTCATGTTCACACACTCATGCCAGTTGTCGGTGCTCCTACTTTTTCATTGTATCATCCATGCTAGTTTATTTTCTTTTTAAGATTTCTTCTTGTGTGTTTGAAACACCTTAAGAAAAACCAGAAAATTAGTTGTAGCTTTTAGCTAGTTTACTTTCCATGCCTGTAGTAGTAGTAATTAAAAAGAAAACCCAAAAAGATTTCTCATTCTTCTTTTGCTTGTTGGGAGCTTTCCCATGTAAATAGTTTTACTTCCTTTCTTTTCCTTGGGGGTCGAGAGGAGAAGACCATAATGAAAATGTTGAAGTGGCTCTCATATGCATTATTGTTGATTTAACAAAGAGCCCATATTACCTTGTCTTCTCTCTTGAATTGAATGCTTGCAGATTCCAGCTTAGTCCAATGCACGTGCACTATTATTATTATCCACACTATTCGGTTGTGCAAGTGAAAGGCAATAATGACGATATATGATGAACTGGTTGACATGAGAAAAGCTGGTATGAACTCGACCTCTTTTTTTTTGTAAATATGATTAGTTCATCGCTCCTAATTCAGCCTATTATGAATGAAACATATTTGCAATGACAATTAGAGATTATAGTTGCTTATGCCATGCTTAATTAGCTAGGAGTTTATAGTGGTTTACCTTGCGTGCCAACATGCTATTAAAATGGTTATGATGTGGTATGATAGGGTGGTATCCTCCTTTGAACGATTCAAGTTGCTTGACTTGGCACATGTTCACGCATGTAGTTGAAACAAAATCAACATAGCCTCCATGATATTTATGTTCATGGTGAATTATATCCTACTCATGCTTGCATTCAGTGTTGATTAATTTTAATGCATGTTCATGGTTGTTGTCTCTCTCTAGCTGGTCGCTTCCCAGTCTCTTTCTAGCCTTCACTTGTACTAAGCGGGAATACTGCTTGTGCATCCAACTCCATAAACCCCAAAAGTTATTCCATATGAGTCCACTATACCTTCCTATATGCGGTATCTACCTGCCGCTCCAAGTAAATTTGTATGTGCCAAACTCTAAACCTTCAAATAAACATTCTATTTTGTATGCTCGAATAGCTCATGTATCAACTAGGGTTGTCTGTATCTTCCATGCTAGGCGGATTATTCTCAAGAGGAGTGGACTCCGCTCCTCATTCACGAGAAAATGACTCCGCTCAAATCAAATCAAAATAATTGCAAGCAAAACTCCCCCAGGATTGTTGTTAGTTGGAGGAACCCGTTGTTTCGGGCAAGCCATGTATTGATGCTTGTTGGTGGTGGGGGAGTATAAACTTTACCATTCTTATTGGGAACCGCCTATAATGTGTGTAGCATGGAAGATATCGAGATCTCTCGGTTGTTATGTTGACAATGAAAGTATACCGCTCAAAATAGTATTCATCTCTATTTCAAAACCGAGCTCTGGCACCTCTTCAAATCCCTGTTTCCCTCTACGAAGGGCCTATCTATTTACTTTTATGTTGAGTCGTCATCCTCTTATTAAAAAGCACCAGTTAGAGAGCATCGCCGTCATTTGCATGTATTATTGTTAGTTTACATTGAGTATGACTTGACTGGATCTCTTTTACCATGAATTATAGTTTCCAGTCAGTCCTTGATCTTTAAAGGTGCTCTGCATTTATGTTTTGCGGCCTCAGAAAGGGCTAGCGAGATACCATCTTATTATATCATATTATGATTGTTTTGAGAAAGTGTTGTCATCCGAGATTTATTATTATTACTCGCTAGTTGATTATGCCATTGTAATGAGTAAACATGAGACCTAAATGTTATTGCGAATATGGTTAGTTCATAATCTTTGCTGAAAACTTGAGTGCTGGCTTTACATATTTACAACAACAAGAGCAAACAGAGTTTGTAAAAGTTTTTCTTTATCACTTTTAGTTTATCAACTGAATTGCTTGAGGACAAGCAAAGGTTTAAGCTTGGGGGAGTTTATACATCTTTGTCGTATCTACTTTTCCAAACACTTTTGCCCTTGTTTTGGACTCTAACTTGCATGATTTGAATGGAACTAACCTAGAATGACGCTGTTTTCAGCAGAATTGCCATGGTGTTATTTTTACGCGAAAATAAAAGTTCTCGGAATGACCTGAAAATCAATGGAGATTATTTTTGGAATATATAAAAAATACTGGCGAAAGAATCAACTTCAGGGGGGCCACACCCTGTCCACGAGGGTGGGGGCGCGCCTAACCCCCTGGGCGCGCCCCCTACATCGTGGGCCCCCAGATGCTCCACCAACGTCCGTCTTGACTCCATATATTTGTGTTCGGGGAGAAAAAAATCAGAGAAAAGGATTCATCGCGTTTTACAATACGGAGTCGCTGCCAAGCCCTAAACTCTCTCGGGAGGGCTGATCTGGAGTCCATTCGGGGCTCAGGGGAGGGCAATCCATCGCCATCGTCATCATCAACCTTCCTCCATCACCAATTTCATGATGCTCACCGCCGTGCGTGATTAATTCCATCATAGGCTTGCTAGACGGTGATGGGTTGGATGAAATTTATCATGTAATCAAGTTAGTTTTGTTAGGGTTTGATTCCTAGTATCCACTATGTTCTGGGATTGATGTTGCTATGACTTTGCTATGCTTAATGGTTGTCACTAGGGCCCGAGTGCCATGATTTCAGATCTGAACCTATTATGTTTTCATGAATATATGTGAGTTCTTGATCCTATCTTGCAAGTCTATAGTCACCTATTATGTGTTATGATCCATTAACCCCGGAGTGACAATAATTGGGATACTTACCGGTGATGACCGTAGTTTGAGGAGTTCATGTATTCACTATATGTTAATGCTTTGGTCCGGTACTCTATTAAAAGGAGGCCTTAATATCCCTTAGTTTTCAATAGGACCCTGCTGCCACGGGAGGGTAGGACAAAAGATGTCATGCAAGTTCTTTCCCATAAGCACGTATGACTATATTCGGAATACATGCCTACATTACATTGATGAACTGGAGCTAGTTCTGTGTCACCCTATGTTATAACTATTGCATGAGGAATCGCATCCGACATAACCATCCATCACTGGTCCATTGCCTATGATCTTTTCATATATTGTTCTTCGCTTATTTACTTTCCCGTTGCTACTGTTACAATCACTATAAAACCAAAAATATTACTTTTGCTACAGTTACCACTACTATCATATTACTTTGCAACTAAATACTTTGCTGCAGATATTAAGTTTCCAAGTGTGGTTGAATTGACAACTCAACTGCTAATACTTGAGAATATTCTTTGGCTCCCCTTGTGTCGAATCAATAAATTTGGGTTGAATACTCTACCCTCGAAAACGGTTGCGATCCCCTATACTTGTGGGGTATCACCACCAATCACCGCCCTGCCGCCAACTGTCACCGCCACCGCGTGCCTCGCCGCTGCTGCGCGCGCCTGACGCTGCCGCCTATCGCCGCTGCTGCCTCGCCGTGAATCCGGATGGGCTGTACCGGATCCGGCGCCCCTGAGCCTCGCCGGACCTCTCCTCTAGCTCCGGCCGTCGTCTCCTCCAACTCCGGCAACTTCTCCGGCCGCCTCGTAATCCACACTGTCCGAAACCCTAGATCCGGAGGGGTACAATTTTTCTCCGAGTCCTGGAATTTTTCATCTCATGTGCTCATCTTTGACAAGTCATATCTCGATGCATATAGCTCCGATTTGCGCATATGATATATAGAAATGTTCGTCTCATGATGCTCTTCATGTTAGTGTCATTTTCATGCATGTTACTGTCCATATTGATGCCCGAATCGTTGTTGCAGAAGTGCTATATGATGTTGTCTACTGGAATTCATCATAACTTGCTGATTTGTCATTTTCATTGCATTTTGTGTGTGCATCCTATGAGCATCATGTCTACATGTTTTAGAAGCATCTCCATGCCATCTTTACACGGGTGCAAGCCTTGTATTTTTATGATCTCTGTGGTGACTAGCACAAGCATGCAAAGTAGGCTATATGATGTTACTGATTTCAGACATTTAGTAATTTTGCTGTCTTTCCCTGTTATATTATGATGCTATGTTGTCTTGTTGCCACAAGTATATCCATGCATATTTTGATGAACTTTAGTAAGAGTGTTTTGAAGATATGGTTATGCTCTACCCATTCATGCGTCTGGTTGTAATTAGGGAGTACTCTAACTTGTCATCACCATGCTCTACTTTTGATAAATATTGTTGCTAGCAGATTGTTAACATGAAGTTCATATTTTCCATGTGTCTTGCTAGTGATCCATGCACCATGTGAGCTTCCTCTTGCCATGTTTAGCTTCACAAATATGTCTACTTACTGTTGGGTACCTTGTGATGCCATGAAATGCTTCGTGATGAGTGGCATGAGCTTGTAAAGTTGCTATCTTGAATCTGTTTCTGCCATGCTATGTTTTTCTTCGAAGTCTGAAACTGATCATATCACTTGCCATGTTTGCTTTGATGCTACCATCTTTCCTGTGCATATTTGGCAAAAGTTCAGTAAGGGAGTTTTGTTATTTGTCTTTAGTACTAGCATGCAATGCCTTTGTTTGCCATGATATGTTCCTGTAGCATGTTGTTTGCTATCTCTAAACATTGCTGCCTGGTGCTATTTATGACATGTTTAGTATTTTCACTAAGTTTGTGAAGCTGTTATCATTTGCATTTTTTCCATGCTATTTTAGGCTTGTTCTAGTGGGTTCTAGCGGGAGCTCAGTGTTCATGATTTGTAGAGCTTCACCTGTACTTCCCTACCATGTGATTTGTTGCTATGTTCGAGTGTTGTAGCATAGTTTATTGTTGCATCTTAAGTGCTATAATGCTGTTAAGCGTAGTTTTGAATCGTTCTTGTTTTGCTCATCATTTGCAAATTGTGCATCCGTTTCCGGTGATCCTTATATTGATCTCGACCGAAATCACCCCATCTTTCTAGTGGCATGCTTGGTTTGCCAAGTTGATGCCATGATCATCTTTTCCCTTTCGGAGTACCCATATGCATTGCACATCATATCTTGCATTTCGTGCCATGTCTTGCATCATGTTTCTTGTGCATTGCACCGTGATTGATTTTTTCCGTTGCTTGTATTCTACCTTAGGGAGAGCTAGGAGACGAGTTTGTGAAGGAGGAACCTGTTGAGTACGTTAATGAGGAGCAAGATTTCGGCAACTATGAGAACTTTGCAGGCAAGATGATCATTACCGTCGATATCACTTCTATCTTTGCTTGCTAGTTGTTCGTTCTATCGCTATGTCGCGCTACCTACCACTTGTTTATCATGCCTCCCATATTGCCATGTCAAGCCTCTAACCCACCTTCCTAGCAAAACGTTGTTTGGCTATGTTACCGCTTTTGCTCAGCCCCTCTTATAGCGTTGCTAGTTGCAGGTGCCTTGCAGGTTGTTCCATGTTGGAACATGGATATGTTGGGATATCACAATATCTCTTATTTAATTAATGCATCTATATACTTGGTAAAGGGTGGAAGGCTTGGCCTTTTGCTCGGTGTTTTGTTCCACCCTTGCCGCCTTAGTTTCCATCATACCGGTGTTATGTTCCTTGAATTTTGCGTTCATAACACGGTCGGGGTGTTATGGGCCCCCCTTGTCTCTTCACCTAAAGTAAAGCTTTCCCGAGGAGATCCAACATCGGTTTTACCATTTGCCTAATAACAACTAAAATTGTGCATAGGGAGTAATTAACTCGTGGACTCTTAATCAACCCCCGGGCCAGTGCTCAACATGAGTGTTGGTCCACCTACCTAGCAGTCGGCAGTGCCGCTCTTTGGCTATCATCCACTTCGCATAGACGGATGAGTCCGTAGATAGAGAGCGCGTGGCTCTGGACACGGATCTAACTCATCGGGAGATCTCCTTGGGATAGTTTTCCTTTCTTTGAAGAGCTTATGCACCGGGATTCCGAGAATACTCAGGGTGTCCTGCGATGGAGGATTGTCTCTGCGGCTCATGAGTGTCGGTGTCAAAACCGGCGGATCTCGGTAGGGGGTCCCGAACTATGCGTTTAAGGCGGATGGTAACAGGAGGCAGGGGACATGATGTTTTACCCAGGTTCGGGCCCTCTTGATGGAGGTAAAACCCTACGTCCTGCTTGATTATTCTTGATAATATAAGTAGTACAAGAGTTGATCTACCACGAGATCAGAGAGGCTAAACCCTAGAAGCTAGCCTATGGTATGATTGTATGTTGTCCTACGAACTAAAACCCTCCGGTTTATATAGACACCGGAGGGGGCTAGGGTTACACAAGGTCGGTTACAAAGGAGGAGATATACATATCCGTATTGCCTAGCTTGCCTTCCACGCCAAGGAGAGTTCCATCCAGACACGAGATGAAGTCTTCAATCTTGTATCTTCATAGTCCAACAGTCCAGCCAAAGGATATAGTCCGGATGTCCTGAGACCCCCTAATCTAGGACTCCCTCAGTAGCCCCCGAACCAGGCTTCAATGACGTCAAGTCCGACACGCGGTATTGTCTTTGCCATTGCAAGGTGGGTTCTTATCCAAATTTCGAATGTTTGTTAGGCAGTGTCCGGCCCCATAAATGTTGGACCTCTTGGCTTCTGTGCCCAATAAGGGCTATCTTCCACGTGTCGAATGAATACGAGGAGGCAATGCGTTTTTACATTCGCCCCCCTAGCCAGATAAATAAATTGTCTATTAAAGGGATGGGGATTCTCAGATCCAATCCATATCATCCTCCCCCAGCGAGAATCTATCGGAGTGCGCTTCGGAAAAATCCACTCCAGCATGGCCGACAACCACAACTCCTCCTCCCGCCCCCGTAGCCCCAAGCCCGGTGATTGGGAGAGGTGTTCTGTCCCACACAGCCGATTAGTCGAACTGCAGACTAAGGGATTTCTCCCTCCAGCGTATATGGTTCCCGTCCGAGCCGGGCTCGCCACCTACAATGGCGGGGAGCAAGCAGAGAGCTTCCCTAGTCCCTCTAAGGGGGAGCGGGTATGCCTTGTTCCTTACTTATTAAGGGGACTCGGATTTCCAATTCATCCGTTCCTCCACGGGCTCCTGGAGTTTTACGGCCTCCAACTGCATAATTTCACCCCTACTTCCATATCACACATCGCCGGGTATGTTACCCTCTGCGAGTTATTCCTAGGCTGCGAGGCTCATTTCGAGCTATGGAAAAGGTTATTTTGCCTTGTCCCCCGCACACAGAAGGGGTTACTTTATCAAGTGGGCGGAGCCGAAATATGGGGCATCATGGAAACTGGATACCTGTCCGGTACTCTGAAGAAGATGTCCAAAGAGTGGCCTTCAGAATGGTTTTATATGAAGGATGTCCCCCTTCTGGATCCTGTTCGGTGGGGTCTTCCTGAGTTCAACAATGCTCCTCTGAAGAAACGCCGAAGTTGGCGCCCATGGAGCCCCCAGGAGGAAGACAACAGAGAAGTCCTTTACCTGATGAACCGGATTAAAGCGCTGGCTCAAGCAGGATTGACAGTAATCGAGGTTATGTCAATATGCATAATGCGGGGAGTGCAGCCACTTCAATATCGAGGGCACCCCCTGTGGTGTTTTAACGGGGAAGATGACGCCACCCGTTGCGAGCGTAAGGGTCCGGACAACGCTGCCGCTTTAGCGAAAATTCTGTCTGAATTGTTCAAGGGAGAGGAAGAGGAGTTCATCCGCATCAAGCCACGGGATGGATTCTCCATGTACAACCCTCCAAGTTGGGTGAGTTATATCTCCTTACTCCCATTCTTCCCGCATTCTTTGTCGTAGGTACTCACCTTGCCATTTTGCGGCGGGAACTGCGAAAAGCCATAAGGGAGGTCAACAACCCATCTCCACAACCAGAGTATCCTGACCGGGCCCTCGGTCCCGCTCGAAGAAGATCCGGACATATTCGTGGAGCTGATAGACCGGCAGTTCTATCAATTAAGCTGTGATGACGCCATGGTGGCCATTACGACCGACTATCCTGGACTGCTTCCTGCGTCGCACGTAAGAAAAAACAAAAATCCCAACTTCAAAAACAAGGAACCCCTTTTAGACACTTCACCTACCATATACATATGGTGTTTTACAGGGAAGGCATTCGGGACGCCATGCCGAACCCGCAGCAACTTGCCAACAAGAGGCACCAAGGCCGGGCAGGCCAAAAAGGAAGGCGGTCAGGACGGAGACGCCGGCGCAGAGGTATGACAAAAACCCCACTCTGTGGTTGTCGTCTTTCTCAAAATGTAATGACGTCCATGTTTCTTTAACAGAAAAAATGCTCGCCGGAATATGTCCGGTGAGGCTGCCGATCACGCTTCCACCAGTTGGGCTCCAGGACCGGACATAGAGGCGGAAGCCGACATGGGGCGGACGCCGGATACTCCCCCTACAGAAGATGCAGATAGACTATCCGCTACAAATTCAGAAGTGGAGAGCGCCATGAATCATAGGCGTCGCCGGGCCGTACTCCGTGACGCTTGCTTCTCACCAGAGGCATTTGATGCCTTCAATTCTGGAGAGGTGTACCTCCGTGCTACTCAAAATGGTCTAGCCAAAGCCATGGACCAGTATGTAAGGGATGTACGGGTAAGCAAATCTGACGATTATATGTATCAGTAGCCCCTGAGACTTGAAACAGTTAGGAGAACTGATTTAAGGATCATCTATTGTGCAGGTTCTTACAGAGAAGAATACTGGACTGCCACAGGAGCTGGAGGAATGCAAGACCCATCTTCGGGCCGCTGTTGCCGCATTGATGGAACCTAAAAAGTCCCCAGCTGATAACATTTCTTTCAAAGAATGATAGGTACCATATAGCGTGTGGCATGGCTGCAGATCTAACAATAGATGTTGCAGATGAATCCAGAGAGAATCCAGAGGACCAGCATGTCGTACGACAGCTACAGGCTGGCGAACGCGTGCTGACTGAGGTCAGGCGGGAGAAAAACAATCTCCAAGATGCCAATACCAAGCTGAGCATGGAACTGAAAGATGTTCGAGCTCAGCTTCCGGACTCTGAGAAGGAGAATAAGAGGCTTCGACGCGGCATTTTCAGTAAGTGCTTGAACGAACCCTTAAAAAAAGGGGTCGGCGGAGAAGCCGGCTAACAGAGTTATGTCTGCAGGTATGCTGACAGGTCATCCCATGGAGGAGATGCCCGGGTCTGTGGGTAATCTTCTATCCGAGCTCTCACAACTGCATGAACAAGTTCGGCAGGTGATGCAAGGTATTTCCCAGGCCTTGTGGCCATCCGTCTCCCTGCTAGAAGGCATTGGAGAGCTTGCGGAGAAGCTCAAGGGAGCATGGCGGCGCTTTTGATTATTGAAGATATCTGCCTGCCATCAAGGTGCCAGGGAAGCCTGGGCCATGGTGAAGACGCGGTATACCAAGGCTGACCCAAACCACATGGCCGAGGTCGGACCTGTGGGGCCCGATGGGAAAGAGATCCCCATTATCTTAGTCTATGGGCAAGTAGAATTAGCCGCAAAGTATTCCCAACAGGATTGTAGGCTAGACCTCCTGTTGGATGGTATAGAAGAGGAATTTAGTCAGTCTACATGACTATGTAATTAAAGTGACATGTATAATGCCTACTAGCCGGATTGTAAATCATTTGTCATGGCGGACCTTTTCGCTTCAACCTTGGGACCCGATAGTCCGAAGTGTGTCCGAATACCCGCTCAGTTATATAAGAACCGGGGTATGCGTGGAGACTAGGCGTAGGGGTCATTAGTGCTTGAACATACAAGTGCCCAACTAGTTATGTTATATTACATGGGTAGTAAGAAACATCTTCCAGGGAGAATAGTTCCGTTAAGGGTTCCTTTCCCTTGGTATGCATGCCCTAAAGTGCATGTCCGGACTGTGAGAGGAAACACAGGCAAAAACATCTGGGGGCACATATGGAAAATAAATAAAAATCATCTTTTGTTCACCGACCGAATATTCCCTTAAGAACGCTAGCTTTCGGCTTCACCCAGTCTGAGGTACACATCCGGCTGACCCGACAGTAACAATCGCAGAGGTGCTCCCCTTATGCCCTAGCCGAATTAACGGGAATGCAGGGCATAAATACAAGAGCCAGGCAACCCAGTTTGGCCAAAACTTAAGTCATATCGATGCATATAATGGCGAAGAAAAGGTACATGCAGAAGAATAACACATGTGCACAGCATGAAGCCCAGATAATTAATTAAGCTTCTGTGTAAGAAACCCCCAGGTATAATGAGCGCAGTTAGCGCATCAATAGTGTTCAAGCAAGGCACAAGTTGGCCCTTGAAGGCCTTGAGAAATAATAAAAGAAAGAAGGAGAGAAAAGACAGATAATGTATATGCAAAAAATGGACAGAGGAAGGAGACGAACATAGAGTCCGGTGCTAGGCGTAGAATCTTCGGAGCCTGGCTGCGTTCCATGGGTTCGGCTCAAGTCGATTATTCGATGCATCCCGCAGATGGTACGCTCCACCAGTCAGAACTTGGTCAATAATGAAGGGATCTTCCCATTTGGGCTCGTTCTTGGTCTTTTTCTTCTCTGGCAAGCGTAGAACTAACTTGCCAACGTTATAAGTTTTGGCCCGTACTTCTCTGCTTTGGTATCTGCGAGCCTGTTGCTGATAGAATGCGGAACGGGCTTTTTCCACGTCGCGCTCCTCCTCCAGGGCGTCCAGACTGTCCTGTCGATCAAGCTAGGCTTCTCTTTCCTCGTACATGCCCACTCGAGGCGAGTCATGAATTATGTCGCAGGGCAGAACTGCCTCTGCGCCGTACACCATAAAGAAGGGTGTATATCCGGTAGTACGATTCGGCGTGGTCCGTAGCCGCCAGAGTACGGAGTCGAGCTCCTCTACCCAGTGCGTGTTAGACTCCTTTAAGGACCGCACTAATCTGGGTTTAATGCCGCTCATGATAAGACCTTTTGCTCGCTCAACTTGGCTGTTGGTTTGTGGGTGATAGACGGAAGCATAATCGAGATTGATGCCGATGTTGCTGCACCAGAGTTTTACCTCGTCGACCGTGAAGTTCGTGCCATTGTCAGTGATGATGCTGTGGGGGACGCCATAACGGTGTACAACCCCGGATATGAAGTCTATCACCGGTCGGGATTCGGCTGTTTTAACAGGTTTGGCTTCTATCCATTTGGTGAATTTATCCACCATGACCAGTAAGTATTTTTTCTTATGGGTTCCCCCTTTAAGGGGTCCAACCATGTCAAGCCCCCAGACCGCGAAGGGCCAGGTAATGGGGATTGTTTGGAGGGAGGTGGGTGGCATGTGGCTTTGGTTTGCAAAAAGCTAGCAACCGACGCAGCGTTGGACCAAGTGCTGTGCGTTTGCCCGGGCCATCGGCCAATAAAACCATGTACGGAAGGCCTTGCTTACAAGGGCCCGGGCTGCGGCGTGGTGGCCGCCGAGTCTGGCATCAATTTCTGCCAAAAGCTTCCGCCCTTCCTCTTCGGAGATACACCTTTGAAGGACTCCGGTAGTGCTTTTTTTATACAGCTCTCCCTCGTGGACCCTGCAGGCTTTAGATCGCCGCACTATGCAGCATGCCTCATTTTGGTCCTCGGGAAGTTCCTGCCTAGTTAGGTAGGCCAGGAATGGTTCTATCCACGGGGCAATGATGGCCATTATTACGTGGGCTGAAGGTGTTATTTCGGTGGCAGAACCTCCGATTATGTCAGAGTGTTCGATATCGGGCATTTTGGCCGGGTCCGGACTATTGTTATCCCCTTCCGATACCACGGATGGCTTAATCAACCTTTCCAAAAAGATGTTGGGGGGACCGCATCGCGTTTTGCACTGATGCGGGCGAGGATATCCACCGCCTGATTGTTTTCCCGAGCCACATGGTGAAATTCGAGCCCCTTGAACCGAGCTGACATCTTTAGGAGGGCGTTTTGATAGGCCGCCATCTTCGGATCCTTGGCATCGAAGTCTCCATTTATTTGGGATATTGCAAGGTTCGAATCCCCACGCACTTCCAGGCGTTGAATGCCCATGGAAACTGCCATTCGAAGGCCATGTAACAGGGCTTCGTATTTGGCTGCGTTGTTGGAGTCTGTATACAGTATCTGCAGTACGTATTGAACTGTATCTCCGGTTGGGGACGTCAGGACGACGCCAGCCCCTAGGCCAGCCAGCATTTTGGAGCCGTCGAAGTGCATGATCCAATTGGAGTATGCGCCGTACTCTTTAGGGAGGTCGGCTTCCGTCCATTCAGCGACAAAGTCGGCCAATACTTGTGATTTAATGGCTCGCCGAGGTTTGTATGTTATGTCGAACGAGAGGAGCTCAATGGCCCATTTGGCAATCCGGCCCGTGGCGTCGCGGTTGTTTATAAAATCATTAAGTGGCACTTCCGAGACTACTGTAACCGAACACTCTTGAAAGTGGTGTCTCAGCTTCCGGGATGCCATGAATGCCGCATAGGCTATCTTTTGATAATGTGGGTATCATGATTTGCATGGAGTGAGGACAGTGGATACATGATACATCGGCTTTTGAAGAGGGAATATATGTCCATCCGCTTCTTGTTCGGCGACGAGCACTGTGCTTACAACCTGATGAGTTGCCGCAATGTACAACAACATTGGTTCGCCGATGTTTGGTGCGGCCAGGATTGGGTTGGTTGCCAGTATGGCTTTTATTTCTTCCAATCCGGTTGTGGCAGTGTCCGTCCACTCGAAGTGTTCGGTGCGCCGAAGGAGGCGATAAAGGGGTAATGCCTTTTCTCCTAAGCGGGAGATAAAGCGGCTTAGAGCCGCCACACATCCAGTTAGTTTCCAGATTTGTTTGAGGTCTGTTGGGATAGCCAACTATGATAGAGCTCAGATTTTGGTCAGATTAGCTTCAACTCCTCTACTGGAGACAATGAAGCCCAGGAGCTTTCCGGCTGGTACGCCGAAATCGCATTTTTCCGGATTGAGCTTGATGTCGCATGTTTGGAGGTTGTCGAATGTGAGCCTCAAGTCGTCTATTAGAGAGTCAGCGTGTTTGGTTTTAACGACCACATCATCTACGTATGCCCTACTGTTTTGCCGATCTGTTTCTCCAGACATGTCGAATCATGCGCTGATATGTTGTGCCGGCGTTTTTGAGCCCAAAAGGCATTGTGTTGAAACAGAAGGGGTCGTATGGTGTGATAAATGTTGTTGCGGCTTGGTCGGACTCCGCCATCTTGGTTTGGTGGTAGCCGGAGTATGCGGCGAGGAAACACAATGACTCGTGTCCCGCGGTAGCATCGATAATTTGATCAATGCGGGGGAGGGGGAAGGGATCCTTTGGGCAAGCCTTGTTGAGGTCCTTGAAATCGACACATAGGCGCCAGGATTTGTCCTTCTTTGGTACAATCACCAGGTTTGCTAGCCAGTCCGGGTGTTTTATTTCTCTAATGAATCCGGTCTCCAATAACTTGGCTAGTTCCTCTCCCATGGCTTGTCTCTTAGGTTCAGAGAAATGCCGAAGAGCCTGCTTGACCGGATTGAATCCCTTTAGAATATTGAGGCTATGCTCGGCCAGCCTGCGTGGGATTCCTGGCATGTTTGAGGGGTGCCAGGCGAATATATCCCAATTCTCGCGCAGGAACTCTCGTAGTGCGGCATCCACGGCGGGGTTTAACTGTGCCCCGATGGAGGCTGTTTTTGTAGGGTCCGTTGGGTGGACTTGGAATTTGACTATTTCATCCGCTGGTTTAAAAGATGTGGACTTGGATCGCTTGTCAAGTATCAGATCATCCCTGTCCACTGTGGAGCGTAGCGCGGTTAATTCCTCGGCCGAAAGGGCTTCGGATAATGCCTCGAGGGCCAATGCGGCTGTTTTGTTTTCGGCGCGAAGTGCTGTGTCCGGATGACTAGCAAGAGTGATGATTCCGTTGGGCCCGGGCATTTTGAGCTTCATGTACCCATAATGGGGTATGGCTTGGAAGATCGTGAACGCCTCCCGTCCTAAAAGGGCGTGGTATCCACTACTAAACAGGGCCACTTGGAATGTAATTTCTTCGGACCTATAGTTCTCCGGCGTGCCGAATACCACATCTAGTGTGATTTTCCCAGCATAGTGTGCTTCCTGACTGGGGATGATTCCTCTAAAGGTTGTGTTGCTTTGCTCAATGTGGTTCCAGTCTATTTCCATTTTTGAAGAGTTTCCTCATAGATGAGGTTCAATCCACTATCGCCGTCCATGAGTACTTTGGTGAGTCGAAAGCCGTCCACAATTGGACTGAGGACCAGTGCAGCTAGTGCTCGGGCTGTTCGGAATTTAGGTTCGTCACTAGCATTGAAGGTAATAGCCGTGTCACTCCATGGATTTATTGCTGCCACGTGGCAGATTTTGGCGAGGCTGCGGAGTGTTCGCTTGCACCTATTATTTGATGCGAAGGTTTCAAAGACTATTAATACCGTATTGTTATCCACGGGATGGTGCTCTGTGGCATTTGGGATGAGAAGATCCTCACCACTTTTGGCCACCTGTCGGAGTATCCAACATGCTCTAAGGCTGTGTGTTGGTATGGTATTCGCTGTACTATGAATTTTGCAGGGTCTGTTAAGCCATCCCTCCAATATGGTTCCATGCCTTGTACAGGGTTTTTGTTTCTTTGTAACGAACTCGGGTGTATTATGATAGTGCACCCTTTTACTTCGGACTGGGTGTATATTCCGAGCCGGATTATCCCAAAATTTCATTTCGGTTTTCCAGGCGCTTTCCATCGCACAATACTTTCGTACTATGGACGCCAAGTCAGCGAAGCGTGATATGTCGCAGCAACTCAAGGCGTTAAGGATTCCTTTGTTCGTGCAATTATTGCAGAAAAATGAGACTGCGTCTTCCTCACGATAGTCCTTAACCTTGTTCATCACAAGAAGGAATCTGGCCCAATAATGATGTACTGTTTCATTGGGCTCTTGCCTGATGTGGGAAAGATCGTTTATGTCTGGGTGGGTGGGTGGATTTAAGTCTGAATCCCTACCCGATCTGAGACCCAGGGGCCGAGGTGTTTCCAATCTTGGAAGTTCGGATTCGGGGATGTTGCCCGATAAGTCTTGCCCTCTGCCTGACTCTAGGTTCAGGGCTTGGGTGGTGTCCTCCCGTAAACTGGTATCCTGCTCGGGGAGCTCAGGAATCCGGACATAGTTAGTCCTCAAGATAGAGGAAGAATCGCCGCATTGTTCCTCCACCACCGCAACATAATGGGTGACCAGTGGAGAGTTAATCTCCCTTTGATCAGGTTTAAGCCCAATCCGATCATAGTCCGTAGCGACTCCCAAGGTGGCGATACGATCCAAGAGCTCGTTTAGGGAAGAGAGCTCCATTGGATCCATCTGCTCAGCGAATTTCGAGCCGTCATGGAGGCTGTTTTTGATGACCCGAGAAGTCATCGTCGGTGCAGCAGCCGAACAGGCGGTCATGATGAAACTGCCTAGCCAGAGAGTTTGGCCGACAGTCAGGGCTCCCCTGGTGGTAATGTTGTTTTTAACAACAAGATGAGGCATCCTTCCTTACGGCGACGGCACAGTGGAACTCTCAATGAAAGCACCAATGTCGGTGTCAAAACCGGTGGATCTTGGGTAGGGGGTCCCGAACTGTGCGTCTAAGGCGGATGGTAACATGAGGCAGGGGACAAGATGTTCGGGCCCTCTTGATGGAGGTAAAACCCTACGTCCTGCTTGATTATTCTTGATAATATAAGTAGTACAAGAGTTGATCTACCACGAGATCGGAGAGGCTAAACCCTAGAAGCTAGCCTATGGTATGATTGTATGTTGTCCTACGGACTAAAACCCTCCGGTTTATATAGACACCGGAGGGGGCTAGGGTTACACAAGGTCGGTTACAAAGGAGGATATATACATATTCGTATTGCCTAGCTTGCCTTCCACGCCAAGGAGAGTTCCATCCGGACACGAGACTAAGTCTTCAATCTTGTATCTTCATAGTCCAACAGTCCGGTCAAAGGATATAGTCCGGCTGTCTGGAGACCCCCTAATCCAGGACTCCCTCAGTGAGCGCTTGTCATGGGATAAGTTGGGACACCCCTGCAGGGTATAAACTTTCGAGAGACGTGCCCGCGGTTATGTGGTAGATGGGAATTTGTTAGTATCCGGTTGTAGAGAACTTGACACTTGACTTAATTAAAATGCGCCAACCGTGTGTGCAACCGTGATGGTCTCTTTCCGATGAGGTTCGGGAAGGGAACACGATGGAGTTATGTATGAATTTAAGTAGTTTAGGTTCACTTCTTGATCACTTCTAGTTTCATGACCGTTGCATAGTTTCTCATCTTACTCTTGTTCTCGTATGTTATCCACCATATTTGCTTAGCGCTTGCTGCAACTCCACGTCATACCCACATCCTACCCATAAGCTTAAATAGACTTGATCTCGCGGGTTTTGAGATTGCCGAGTCCTCGTGACTCATAGATACTACCAAAATAGTTGCAGGTGCCAATGATACCAGTGCAGGTGATGCTACTGAACTCAAGTGGGTGTTCGAGGAGGACCTTGGCCGTTACTACGTGTCTTTTCTTGATGATCAGTAGTGGATCCCAGTTGGGACGATCGGGTATCTTGCATTTGGGGTTGTCTTCTTTTCTTTTGGATTTGTCCGTAGTCGAACTATGTGTGTACTCTGACTGATGTCTGATTTATTTGATCATTGTGTGACATGGAGATTGTAAGCCAACTATCTATTTATCTATCCTTGTTCTTGTACATGGGATTGTGTGAAGATGACCCTTGTTGTGAAAAAACCAACATGCGGTTATGCCTCTGAGTCGTGCATCGACATGTGGGAGATATTGTCGCATCTTGGGTATTA
Source organism: Triticum aestivum (assembly GCF_018294505.1). Classification (NCBI taxonomy): domain Eukaryota; kingdom Viridiplantae; phylum Streptophyta; class Magnoliopsida; order Poales; family Poaceae; genus Triticum; species Triticum aestivum. The sequence goes on along the minus strand of NC_057797.1, from coordinate 180,698,853 downwards.
CAAGTTGGTAATCAGAGCCATCCCTGACTTAGGATCCCCCTGCTTGATCGAATTCCTGACGTTGTTGAGTCTAGAACAAAATGTTTTGAGTCATAGGATTATATATATCGGAGAGTACGATTCTTTTTACTCCTCAATCCCCTTCGTCGCTCTAGTGGGGCCTCCTGAAGTAGATGTTTTGACTTTCCTCTCCTCATTTTCACTAAAAAAATTAGGATCACGCGGGTATCTTGGTATCATTTTGATATTCTTGTGACGAGAACATTGTTCTTGGTGCCTCCTGACATTTAGGGGTTGTGGCAGTGTCCCGGGGAGTTGAGTTCCAAGGTGTTGTCGTCACAATTTTATCGTTGCAGTTCTGGAATACCTGAATTCGCCGACATCGAAAATCTCTTTTATGCAGTTAGTGGTGAGATAACATTGACGCCACCCAGTACTGGGGAGGGAGTTCGGGAGTATTGCCATAGCTCGTATAAGAGATGCTTTTCGAAGGTTGAGGTACACGATTTCCAGAGTTTTCTTGGTTATGTGTTGATGGATGGATACAGTTGGAGCGTAGGGCTTGTTAGTTGTGTGATATATATTGTGCCTCCCTGTATACCGAACACCAGATTGCATAACCAGAAAGTTTCGGGAGTTTATTGGTGGGAATTCAAGTAGGTCTTAGTTATTCTTCCGACAGATAATTGGTATGTGATTGGGTGATCCTTACCATTTATTTGCTCCAGTCATACCTTGGTGTTTCATTCATCAACCTTACGTAAGTGGCTTCTCACATTAATGGTCGTGTAATGTTAACTTTGGAATTCATTCGTTCAATCTCTGTTTGAATGTTTATTGTGAAGACTATATGTTGCAATTTCTATCCGTTGATTTAGCTTGTCTATCTGTCTATCATGGTTCTAACGGATGTCACCCTCTTCAGGATGGCTGCTACCTCTTGAGCACTGCGTTGGTTTTCCCTTGAAGAGGAAAGGGTGATGCAGTAAAGTAGCGTAAGTATTTCCCTCAGTTTTTTAGAACCAAGGTATCAATCCAGTAGGAGATCACGCTCAAGTCCCACGCACCTACACAAACAAATAACAACCTTGCAACCAACGCGATAAAGGGGTTGTCAATCCCTTCATGGTCACTTACGAGAGTGAGACCTGATAGATTTGATAAGATAATACTTTTGGTATTTTTTATGATAAAGAGAAATAAAGATGCAAAGTAAAACAAATGGAAATAGAAATAACTAAGTATTGGAAGATTAATATGATAAAATATAGACCCAGGGGCCATAGGTTTCACTAGTGGCTTCTCTCAAGAGCATAAGTATTACGGTGGGTAGACGAATTACTGCCGAGCAATTGATAGAATTGAGCATAGTAATGAGAATATCTAGGTATGATCATGTATATAGGCATCACATCCGAGACAAGTAGACCGAAACGATTCTGCATCTACTACTATTACTCCACACATCGACCGATATCCAGCATGCATCTAGAGTATTAAGTTCATAAGAACATAGTAATGTTTTAAGGAAGATGACATGATGTAGAGGGATGACACTACAAAAAAAGACACATCCGTGACATTTTGGGCCGAACGAAAAAAAATTCTGTCATACATATGACACTTCTATGACGATAATTGTGACAAAACCCGGTATCATCATAGATGTGGTGGGCTCCTACTTCTATGACAAAAAATCATGACAGAAAATGGGCTTTTCGTCCTGGGCGTGCCGGAGACGCAGTTGCATGACATTCTTTGGGCCGTCCATGACGGAAAAAACCGTGGTAGAAGCGAGGGGGAGGAAAATTTCGGGGATTTCCCGGTTACGGTGGGGGGTCGGGGGCCGAGTGATGCGTGTTTGCCTCGTACACGTACGCGCGAGTGTGCGAGGCGTTGGCTCTAACTGAACCCGAGCAAGGCGTTGGGCTCTAATTGAACCCGAGCGATTGCACTGCAGGCTATGCGTTACTGAACCCGAGCGATCGATAGATGGCTGTTAACTGAACCCGATCGAGCGATTCCTTGGCTACTGCTGCTAACTGAAGCCGATCGATGGGATGAACAGTGAGCGTTGCGGGGGGGGGGGGGGTGTTTGGATGAACAGTGAGCGGTGGCATTGCCTCTGGATGAATAGGACCCCGTGGTGTGGTGGAGGGCTGGATGAACAGTAGACGGTGGAGGGGTGCCCGTGGAGGGGTGGATGAACAGGACACCGTGGTGTGGAGGGCAGGATGAATAGTAGATGGTGGAGGGGTGCCCGTGGAGGGGTGGTTGAACAGGACCCCATGGTGTGGAGGGCTGGATGAACAGTAGACGGTGGAGGGGTGGTTGAACAGTAGCCGGTGGAGTAGCGCACAGTGGAGGCTGGATGAATAGGAGCCCGTGGAGGCTGGAGGAGGTCGACGGTGGATGAACAGTAGCTCGTGGAGGCTGGAGGGGGTCGACGGTGGAGATGAACAGTATCTCGTGGAGTCCCGTTTTGTGGTACACCACACCCCTCCCGATGAACAGGACCCCTGTTTCGACCATAGCGCTCCAACACAAGTCTGTTTCCTCCGTTTTGCGGTACGCCACACCCCTCCCGATCAACAGGACCCCCGTTTCGACCGTAGGAGGTCCGTTTCCTCCGTTTTGCGGTACGCCACACCCCTCCCGATCAACATGACCCCCGTTACGACCGTAGGAGGTCCGTTTCCTCCGTTTTGTGGTATGCTACACCCCTCCCGATCAACAGGACCCCCGTTTCGACCGTAGGAGGTCCGTTTCCTCCGTTGTGCGGTACGCCAGGCCTCGTTTCCATCGCCTCTTCCGGCCAAGCCCTCCCGATGAACATGACCACGCATTCTGTTCCGACCCATGAACACGAGACGACGCTGTTTCTCCGTTCCGACCTAGCCATGTACACGAGCCCTCGCCGTACGTATGCGCGAGTAGGCGTTCGAGACCCCGCCCGTATGTACACATACATGGCCGTATTTTCTTTCTTGCACCCTGGCCGCTGTACGTACATGTACATGCTACGTGCGCACCTCTACTACGACACGTGCGCACCTCTACATCCACCAGTATATGGGTACGTACATGTTCACGACCAGAATGACAACGCTACGTACGCTTCGACCAGGTGGGTCTCGACTGTCAGGCACTTCCATGCCTGCGAAGATTTAGCTGGTGGGTCCCAGCAGTCAGGGGGGCAAAATACGGTGGCCCGTCCGGTGGGTCCCTGCTGTCAGGTGGAGGAATAATTATTTTGCATGTAATAAGGAGGCACTTCGTTGCTGCGGCCGTGGACCCAGCTGTCAGCCTCTCCACATATAGTCCACGTCCGATGGAAGTCGTTCCTTGACCACGTTGACCACGCCGCCCTAGGAGCACCAGGGCGGTGGACGACGGCGAGGCCTAGGAAGGGGACGACGCGGAGCCGGGGAAGACGCGGCAGTGGATGCCCATGCGTAGAGGAGTACGAGGGTTCACTGGTTCGCTGCGGTGTGAGGCTGCCATCGCCGCAGAATAACAGGGGGTGTGGGTGAGTAGAGGGATGGCCCGGCCAGCGGTGGGAGTAGTAGGGGGCGGTGAGGCCTCCGCCGCATCGCAGCCGGCCACGGAAGGCAGGAGCACGAGGCACGACCGGCGCTAATTTGGGAGGCTGGAGCAAGAAGACCAGAGGTTGAAGAAGCACTATGGCCGTTGGATGGACATCGTACGGTCACTGGAGCTAGAATCGTGCATATTGACTAAGTTGACAAAGCACTCCGTCCCCGTCAACTTAGTAGGCCCACAAGTCAGCCTCCCAGCAAGGTGGGTCCCAGCTAGCCGGGGGAGTATTCATTTTTTTGTGCGTAATAAGGAGGCACTTCCGGTGGGTCCGAGCTGACAACGGGGGGAACGTTTTTTTCGTGAAATACGGTGGCCCGTCCGGTGGGTCCCAGCAGTCAGGGGGAAACGATTTTTTTCACAAAATACTGGTGGCCCATTTGGTGGGTCCCTGCTGTCAGGTGCATGAATAATTATTTTCCGCGTAATAAGGAGGCACTTCCTTGTGGCTGCCATGGACCTAGCTGTCAGCCTCTCCACGTACAGTATTCTTCCGATGGAATTCGGTCGTTGACCACATTAACCACGGCGCGCCAATAGCACCACGGCGGTGGACGACGGCGAGGCCTAGGAAGGGGACGGCACGGAGCCGGGAAGGCGCGGCAGTGGATGCCCACACGGAGAGGAGTACGAGGGTTCACTGGTTCGGCTGCGCTGCCGTCCCCACAGAATAATGGGGGGTGTGGGTGAGTGGAGTGAAGGGATGGCGTGGCCAGCGCTGGGAGTAGTATGGGGGCGGTGAGGCCTCCGCGGCAGCACAGTCGGCCACGGGAGGCAAGAGCAGGCGGCACGACCGGCGCTGGTTTGGGCGGCTGGAGCAAGAAGACTAGAGGTTGAAGAAGCACTACGGCCATTGGATGGACATGGTATGGTCAGTCGAGCTAGAATCGTGCATATTGACTAAGTTGACAAAGCCCTTTGTCCCCGTCAACTTAGTAGGCCCACTATACTGGGTCCCAGCTAGCAGGGGGAGTATTCATTTTTTGTGCGTAATAAGGAGGCACTTCCTTGCGTGCGAAGATATAGCTGGTGGGTCCGAGCTGTCAGCGGCAGTAACGTTTTTTTCGTGAAATACAGAGGCCGTTTCGGTGGGTCCCAGATGCCAGGTGGAGGAAATCATTATTTTGCGCGTAATAAGGAGGCATTTCCTTGCGTGCGGCCGTGGACCCAGCTGTCAGCCTCTCCACGTACAGTCCACTTCAGATGCATGTCGGTCGTTGACCATGCTGACAACGCCACGCCGAGAGCACCAGGGCGGTGGTCGACGGCAAGGCCTAGGAAGGGAACGACACAGAGGCAGGGAAGACTCGACCGTTGTTTTTGTTTCCCACGCGGAGGGGAGTACGACTGTACGAGGGTTTACTGGTTCGTCTGCCGTTGACGGAGAATAACAGCAGGTGTGGGTGAGTAGACGGATGGCTACTCAGCGATGGGACTACGGTGGGGCGGTGAGGCTGAAGGAAATATGCCCTAGAGGCAATAATAATGTTATTTCCTTATATCATGACAAATGTTTATTATTCATGCTAGAATTGTATTATCCGGAAACATAATACTTGTGTGAATACATAGACAAACCAAACGTCACTAGTATGCCTCTACTTGACTAGCTCGTTAATCGAAGATGGTTATGTTTCCTAACCATAGACATGTGTTGTCATTTGATTAATGGGATCACATCATTAGGAGAATGATGTGATTGACATGACCCATTCCATTAGCTTAGCACCCGATCGTTTAGTATGTTGCTATTGCTTTCTTCATGACTTATACATGTTCCTATGACTATGAGATTATGCAACTCCCGTTTACCGGAGGAACACTTTGTGTGCTACCAAACGTCACAACGTAACTGGGTGATTATAAAGGAGCTCTACAGGTGTCTCCAAAGGTAAATGTTGGGTTGGCGTATTTCGAGATTAGGATTTGTCACTCCGATTGTCGGAGAGGTATCTCTGGGCCCTCTCGGTAATGCACATCACATAAGACTTGCAAGAATTACAACTAATGAGTTAGTTGCAAGATGATGTATTACGAAACGAGTAAAGAGACTTGCCGATAACGAGATTGAACTAGGTATTGAGATACCGACGATCGAATCTCAGGCAAGTAACATACCGATGACAAAGGGAACAACGTATGTTGTTATGCGGTCTGACCGATAAAATCTTTCGTAGAATATGTAGGAGCCAATATGAGCATCCAGGTTCCGCTATTGGTTATTGACCGGAGACGTGTCTCGGTCATGTCTACATTGTTCTCGAACCCGTAGGGTCCGCACGCTTAAGGTTTCAATCACAGTTATATTATGAGTTTATGTGTTTTGATGTACCGAAGTTAGTTCGGAGTCCCGGATGTGATCACGGACATGACAAGGAGTCTCGAAATGGTCGAGACATAAAGATATTGGACGGCTATATTCGGACACCGGAAGTGTTCCGGGTGATTTCAGAGAAAACCGGAGAGCCGGAGGGTTACCGGAACCCCCCGGGAGAAGTAATGGGCCATATGGGCATTAGTGGAGAGAGAGAGGGGCAGCCAAAGGTGGGCCGCGCGCCTCCTCCCCCCTGGTCCGAATTGGACTAAGAGAGGGGGGGCGACGCCCCCCTTTCCTTCTCCCTCCCCACTTCTTTCCCCCTCCTAGTAGGAGTCCTACTCCTACTAGGAGGAGGACTCCTCCTTGGCGCGCCATAGGGGCCGGCCGGCCTCCTCCCCTTGATCCTTTATATACGGGGCAGGGGGCACCCCTAGACACACAAGTTGATCCACGTGATCATATTCTTAGCCGTGTGTGGTGCCCCCTTCCACCATAATCCTCGATAATGTTGTAGCGGTGCTTAGGCGAAGCCGTGCGACGGTAGTACATCAAGATCGTCACCACGCCGTCGTGCTGACGGAACTCTTCCCCGACACTTTGCTGGATCGGAGTCCGAGGATCGTCATCGAGCTGAACGTGTGCTAAAACTCGGAGGCGCCGTAGTTTCGGTGCTTGATCGGTCGGGCCGTGAAGACGTACGACTACATCAACCGCGTTGTGCTAACGCTTCCGCTGCCGGTCTACAAGGGTACGTAGATCATACTCTCCCCTCTCGTTGCTATGCATCACCATGATCTTGCGTGTGCGTAGGAATTTTTTTGAAATTACTACGTTCCCCAACAGAGGCCTGCGCGGCAGCACAGCCGGCCGTGGGGAGGAGGGAGCAGGCAGTCCCGCCGGCGCTTGTTTGAGCGGCTGGAGCAGGAAGAGCAGAGATTGAAGAAGCACGACGGCCGTTGGATGGACATCCAATAGTATACAGGCCATCGGTGGAAAGCCTCAAATCTATGGAAAACAGCATACAGCCCATCTGCCGTTATTTCAAATAATTTACAGCCCATTTCCTAATTCTTACGGGTTTTCTGGAGCCCATATTCTTTATGTTAGCATTACAACCCATATTGTGGCCACGGTTAAAAAATTATACGAATTTTTGCATATGTCGGTGCGGTCTAAACTGTTTTTAATCCCGAAATTTTGAGTCACATTCAGACTGATTTTAAAAATAAATGTATAGCAATATAAAACCCAATAAATTGTCCACGCATAAAAATCAATGCAATTTAAAATCTCGAAATGAAAAAAAGATATTTGAAAATAATTGCCGGTTTGATGTGTTTTAAAAATGTACAGCCCATTTGTTGGGGAACGTTGCAAAAAACAAAAATTTTCCTACGGTTTCACCAAGATCCATCTATGAGTTCATCTAGCAACGAGTGATCGGATTGCATCTACATACCTTTGTAGATCACGCGCGGAAGCGTTCAAAGAACGGGGATGAGGAAGTTGTACTCGACGTGATCCAAATCACCGGAGATCCTAGCGCCGAACGGATGGCACCTTCGTGTTCAACACACGTACGGTCAGTGTGACGTCTCCTCCTTCTTGATCCAGCAAGGGGGAAGGAGAGGTTGATGAAGATCCAGCAGCACGACGGCGTGGTGATGGATGCAGGGGTCACCGCAGCAGGGCTTCGCCGTTCCACTGCGAGAGGTAGAGGTGTAGCAGGGGAGAGGGAGGCGCGAAGACTCAAGGGTGCGGCTACCCCTCCCTCCCCTCCCTTTATATAGGCTCCCCAAGGGGGGCGCTGGCCCTAGGAGATGGGATCTCCTAGGGGGGCGACGGCCAAGGGTGGAGTGGCCACCAAGGCAAGTGGGGCGCCTCCCCCCCCCCACCCTAGGGTTTCCAACCCTAGGCGCAGGGGGTGGGCCAAGGGGGGCGCACCAGCCCACTATGGGCTGGTTCCCCTCCCCACTTCAGCCCATGGGGCCCTCCGGGATGGGTGGTCCCACCCGGTGGACCCCCGGGACCCATCCGGTGGTCCCGGTACAATACCGGTGACCCCCGAAACTCTCCCGATGGCCGAAACTGCACTTCCTATATATAATTCTTCACCTCCGGACCATTCCGGAACTCCTCGTGACGTCCGGGATCTCATCCGGGACTCCGAACAACTTTCGAGTTACTGCATATTCATATCTCTACAACCCTAGCGTCACCGAACCTTAAGTGTGTAGACCCTACGGGTTCGGGAGACATGTAGACATGACCGAGATGGCTCTCCGGTCAATAACCAACAGCGGGATCTGGATACCCATGTTGGCTCCCACATGCTCCTCGATGATCTCATCGGATGAACCACGATGTCGAGGATTCAAGCAACCCCGTGTACAATTCCCTTTGTCAATCGGTACGTTACTTGCCCGAGATTCGATCGTCGGTATCCCAATACCTCGTTCAATCTCGTTACCCGCAAGTCACTTTACTCGTACCATAATGCATGATCCCGTGACCAGACACTTGGTCACTTTGAGCTCATTATGATGATGCATTACCGAGTGGGCCCAGAGATACCTCTCCGTCATACGGAGTGACAAATCCCAGTCTTGATCTGTGTCAACCCAATAGACACTTTCGGAGATACCCATAGTATACCTTTATAGTCACCCAGTTACGTTGTGACGTTTGGTACACCCAAAGCACTCCTACGGTATCCGGGAGTTACACGATCTCATGGTCTAAGGAAAAGATACTTGACATTGGAAAAACTCTAGCAAACGAACTATACGATCTTGTGGTTATGTTTAGGATTGGGTCTTGTTCATCACATCATTCTCCTAATGATGTGATCTCGTTATCAATGACATCCAATGTCCATAGTCAGGAAATCATGACTATCTATTGATCAACGAGCTAGTCAACTAGAGGCTTACTAGGGACATGTTGGTGTCTATGTATTCACACATGTATTACGATTTCCGGATAACACAATTATAGCATGAATAAAAGATAATCATCATGCACAAGGAAATATAATAATAATCCTTTTATTATTGCCTCTAGGGCATATTTCCAACACCATTTCTCATTACTGATAGGCCATTTTCTCGGCCAGCCGAATGAAGCTTTCCTCATCTTGAAAGATTTGCAGCCCAACAAGCCTGATAAAGCGACTTACTTACAAATCACAAAAAATTTGTGCTAGCCATTTTCAGAAAGAAAAAAAAACTACTGGGCTGGTCTGTGGTAAACATAAAAGAAAAGGTTGTCCAGACAGGCCAGAGTGTCCTGCACAGCCCAGTTGACACCCTGCTCCCGTCTCAAAAACAAATTAGATAAATGCCACTCCAATTATGGCGATTCATAAAAATGCCACTGCAATTTCCAAACTTTGAAAAATGCCACTGCAATTTTTGCAAACTTTGAAAAATGCCACTCCAGACTTCGAAAAATGCCACTAGAAATGGCATGAAATGGCATTTTTCAAAGTTTGGAAATTGCAGTGGCATTTCTCGGATACACCAGATTTGGAGTGGCATTTATCAAATTAACCCAAAACAAAAATAACTGGGTGAGCTGCTGGGTCCCTGGTGTCAGCCGCTCATTGTGCAATTCTTTCGTTTATTGACTACGTTGACAATGGCATGGGACCCAGATGTCAGAAATCCACTAGGAGGAGCCATTTTTTCTATTGGCTTGAAATAAGGAGGCACTTGCTTGCGTACGAGCTTGTCAGTTTCTTCAGAGGTAGGCATTTTTATTCAAAAAACTGTCACTTTGCATCTTGCGCCGCAAATAAAACTGACAGGAGCGCATTTGTAGGCTAGCTAGTGACCGATCAGTAACTTGTGAACACTGAGCGAACAAAAATAAGTAACTGTTAATGCATCTCAATGATTCATAGATCATATACAAATATGTAGCTCCAAAAGGAAAGATCTGCCACTTCGGACCTTGCATCGCAACTAAAACTAACTAGTACGATTCCCATACATAAGATCAACATGTTAATGCATCTCAATGACTCACAGATCATATACAAATATGTAGCTCCAAAAGCAAAGATCTAGAAAAAACATCTGTTCTTCCTACTAACATGGATGCTTCTGTTGGCCAACATTCAGTACAGACTGAAAGACAAATTTGTTTGTGAAGTCTACAGTTCCTCTTGCAAACATAAGTGGTTTCACCAATAGCTGGAACCATGAGAATGAACCAGACATGATGGAGGAACAAGCACAACAATATGATTTGGTCTTCCCTCGATCACACTGCGAGACTATTTTCGGAATACAAACTTTAATTTAGGCAAAATGATGTCCATTGTATAATCAGACCAAAGCAATGAAGCACCTAGTGTTGGCCAATAAATAGTACAGTACTACTTTTTTGCAGTCCATGAAGTGACTATCCAATCTTTCTGTGTCTATTCTCAAATGGCACTACATGCAGTGACTATACTATTCTCTTGTGCAGTTCAACCAAAATTGCGGGCACTTTGTTGGTTTGCCAAATAGCAACGGGCAGACATCTCTGTCTGCACAAATATCAAGCAGCTAGTAAACATATACCACACCTTGTATTTTCGGTTTAAACATGTCTCTTCCGCTTAGGATCTGTCATGTTCTGCACTGGACAATCTGATACAGTTATGTTTTGCCCTGGACAATTTCATACTGAATTGATTTGTTGGTTCAGAGCAGAAATATAGCGCCTATTCTTCATCAGACCAAGGATATCCATGTTCGCAGTAATGGAAGAGGTGAAACCGAAACAACCAAAATTGAGCATCCAATCATTGAATCCTGTCCTGCACCTCCAATGTAGGTCCACCCTGCCAATAAATTCACATGCAAACCACTAGTATTACTATCTAATGATAGTACAAAAAGAGTAGCAAGATGGTAGCAAACCATGTACCTTCGTAATGAACAACTCATAGTGCCACCAATTGGATATAAAGGTTGGGAAAAAAACATGCTCCTAATGTTGAACCAGTTGGACTTTTTGTGCAGTTCCACTAAAATTGAGCATCCCTGTTTGCATAGATATTGAAAGTGTGATTACTCTAAAAGTGGCACTAGTTGAAGCATAGACTCACAAATATAAGCATTCCAATTTCTTAATGGGAAAAGGTAGCAAGACTGTTTCTAACCACCTGTTTGAAGGAATAAATAAAGCAATAGCGGCTGATGTGAGGAAGGCATACATATTTTTTTCTGGAAAAGTGAGCCATTCCTGACCTTTCCTCTTCTTTTAAGCAAGTTTTGTGCAGTTCTACTAAAATAAAATGCCATCACCGCCTTGACAATTCAGTGACACTGTACAAAAGGAAATGACTTAACATTACATCATGATGTCATGTATGTAGTCGACAGGCATTAGAGACAAACATACAGACCTCCTCAAGAGAACAGCCGGAGGAGGAGGTGCCCACTCTTGACCTTTCCTCTTGTCTTCATAATTGTCTGTGCAGTTTAACCAAAATAACATGACATCAGCGCCTTGGCATTTTGGTGACACTGTACAAAAAAGTTAACTTATCTCATGAAAGTGAGGTATGTAATCTATAAGCATTAACAGTGCAAAAATCTGACGGGAGTAACAAGTTTCATCATTGGTATACTAGCTGTGCAACAGCATTAGAATGCCTTATAGCTGAAAAATCTTTAATACATCCACAATCAACAGCTAACCCTGAAATAATCCAGTGACATTAAATGGCATTGCTTAAATTTATGGGTGGCATTAGACTGAGAGCGGCATTAGTTAAATGTGGCATCACTTTAGCAGTAGCATTGCTTGACTTGACTGCTAGCGTTATACTAATAGCAAAAAAAGTGGCAATAAGAGCATGGGAGACACCAGTACGATGTACCTCCACAGACGCAGAGTGGTGAGGGAGGTATGGTTGCCCAGAGCAACAAATATCCAGGCAGCATATGTGGATTACGGTCCCATTTTTGTTCTCTTTAGCCACCTTTTTCCTATGCAAGGACAAGAAACCGATCGACCTGGTCATTCTCTATTGCGTTGTCATGCCTTTCTACCCTTCTTCAACCAAGAGACACGAGACTCGTTCCTTAGCTACTGATTTTCCCCTTTTCAACCTAGATGCGGGTTCGATGCCTACTCTCTTGGACAGTACAGTCTCCCTTCCTTTCCTTATTCAACCCAGACATGGATTAGTCTGCATGAAGTAGGGTTTCCTTTAATAGTCCAAATTATGGTTTTCGTCTGCGTGGCCAGCAGAGTAGAGGATAGCAAATTGGGAAGATGGTGGAGTGGAAAAAGATCCACATGCAACGACGTAGCAGATGGGGCAATAGAACAAGGTTATGGCTCGAAAAGAGGTAGCATACCTGAGGGTCGGCGGGAAGTGGCTTCGCTCGTGGTCGTCATCCTCCGCACACACTACGGCAGCGAGCTTGGGGACGGAGGCCATCCCGCGCGGGCGCTAGGTCTGAGAGGACGGCCTTGTCGTTAGTGTGTGACCTCGCTCGCCAACGACGAGTGCGTCAACGATGCACGTCCTTCTCTTCCCTGGCGGATCTGTGACCACCGGTGAGAAGGGAGAGAGGGGCCGTCTTTTTTAGATCTGGAGAGAGGGTGGTAGTGTGAGAAGCAAGTGGGCAGCCCTTAGCAGGAAAGCGCTGAAGCTCCAGGCTATATATATCTTTTTTATACTACTAGTACTGGAGGTGGGGGAGTGGTAGAGTAGCTTATATTTTCTCTGCGTACAGTACCAGTTAGTCGTGCTTCAAAACTGATCGGCACGCCATTAAAAAAATAAAGGTCGATAACTAATGCAGCACCTCGGGCCAACGCGGCCAAATCGCATTTTGCATGAGAAATTACACACCATGTTTCGTTGACATGTGGTCCCGTTCCAACATATCAGTGAGACAACGGCAAGTAGGAGGAGTATTTCTGAACGGACGTGTAGGCCGGGGCGCCTCTTCGTGAACTGTGGCAAACTCGCAACCGTCCACCGACTCTTCGCCTTTCCCTCTCGATTTGGAACTCCTGTCGAACGCTCTTCCTCTCCCTCCTCCATTTTCCTTCAGCCCTTCACCCTTTCTTCTGCCATTGTTCGATCGTCTTCTCCATGGAGGGAACAGGCCGGAAATGACCTCGTTATTCTTGCCCCGATCTGAAATATGACGTGGTGGAGGAAATCATTGATCGGTGCGACGTCATCACCTCGGCTAGCATGGAAGGTTCTTTCCAGCCTATTCTCGACTCAACTAATAACATCATTGCAAGGAACCCAAGGGCCAAGGAGCGGTTTGATCTCCCCTATCTTCTTCGTCGTGACCCTGATGACTGGCGCCGGCACGACGGAGGCCTCGCCCTATGCAAGTTGATGCCACTTGATAATGATACCTGTGATGTTAAGATGCCATCGCTTGAGGGCAAGGCTTGGGCGGGCGCAAATGGAGATTGAGTTGTTTACATTGGGTCCAACTGCGAGTGGGAACTTGTGAATGTGTACACTCGTCACCGGGTTCGACTTCCAAAAATCTCAGCACACTGCCCAGAGGTTGAGCACACCGGTAATGTACGCACGTTCAAATATGATCATGGTGACTGTCGTCTATGGAAGATAGCAATTTGTCGAGTTCCCAACCGCTCTTGGAATTACAAAAACTATGATGTTGCTGCTATCTTCGACAAGCTTGTTGCCGTCCTTGATGGTCTCACTCGATGGATATTGCTCAAAAATCAATTTTTGTACACGGATGAGTACTGTGATGCAATTGAATACGAGGGCCTTGTGTTTGCTGCCACCACGCGTGGCACTGTTTTTGCATGGCATCCTCGTTGTTTCGGTATGTTTGTCTTCCACCGTAATTATAATTGTTTCATCCACATGCATGCGGGTTAGGAAGTTTCCCTTTACTAATTAACCTTCTTCTTGTGTTTCCAAGGTCTTGTGAACATCCCACCACCTATACTTGAAGATTTTTATAACCAAGGGGGAGATGACGATGGTGATGATCACGAGCATGAGGACAAGCAGCACCGATATACTCTGTGGCGCCTGGCAACTAATTCCGATGGATCACCTCTTCTTCTGTGTATACAGCCCACTGATGATGTTACTACTAAGGAAGAAGGTGTAGTCTCCCATGGTCGCACTCTCTGGACCTATTCCAACACCCGTTGCATGGTATTCGGGATGGATAATAGGGTGCTAGCGCCAACTCCTTCTCCCTGGCACAGAATTGATAGTCTTGGAGAAAACTCGCTCTTCCTTGGGCAAAACTATCCGATGATGGTGAAAGGCGATCCAACTGTTGTTGACACATTTATGAGAAGAAATTGTGTCTATACCTCGGACATTTGGGTGGTTCCCTACCCTGGTACTGATATAGTAGGCCGCTTCAGCCTGGATGATCAGTCATGCGTTGGTCTCCAGATCGACAACGGATGGCCCGTCCTAGAGAATCACTTGTGGTTCAAAGCAAGCGTTTCCAACGCCGCGGAATGGTTGAGTTGAAGTTCATTTCATGGCTTGTTATTTGTTGTGTGGTGAAAACTTTAGTATTTATAATGTATCCTCGTTGTCGATTTGGGTTGATGACCTATTGTACTATGTAATAAAATGATATGCCTGTGATAAACTTACAAAATTTATGAATGACTTTCGAGTCGCTTCTCTGAGTGAGTGGTGCGACGAGGCAAAAAATATTTTCCGAATACATAATTGTACGTGCATTGCAACAGGTTATCGGATGAGGCCAATCAACAATAGTAGTACACTATTTGTACTAGCTTCACATGCTTCGCGTGTCGGGCATGTGTTTTTACTGTAGCCATATGTTAATGTGTTCGTTGTACGTAACTAGCACCTCGAATCCTCGATATACTAGTAGTATAGTATATAGTAGGAGTAAGTAGTAGGAGTAGTAGGGTGGCTTGGGCCAGAACAAGCATTCACGTCCAGGAGTACGGCACACGCCACCACCACGACATCCATCTGACACCATATTATTTCTTGGAGTCCGTGCGAGAGCAATCTCTTCAACCTCGTCGTTTCTCTAACTTCAGCCATGGCACGGTGGGCAGGTGGGGGTTTGTCGATAGTCAGTTTCCTTAACTGCGGTCCCACTTGTAAGGCCAACTCCAACGCACAACCCCAAACGGACCTCTGTTTTGCACAAACTCCAATGATAATTTTGACTACTCATGTAGTAAGTTAGATTAGTGCCTTCTCGATGCATTCATTGTTGATCTGTGGAGGCTCGATCTTGCGTGCTTCTTTCTTCTTCGAGTGTAAAGAAGTAGACGTTGCTTCCTCGCTTCTAGTCTCATGTCTAGCCTCTATTCTATACTAGCTAAAAGTGATAGAACATCTACTAAATTGCGCTCTATCAATATATGGATGTACTCTTCTTCCCAATACAAAAACTTGCATCCATTCTACTCCCTTCGTTGCAAAATACTACATGCCTTCTATTTGTCAAAATATATATGTATCTAGACATGTCTTAGTATATAGGTACATCCATTTTTGGACAAATGGAAGTCAAGTATTTTGGAACAGAGGGAGTACACAATAAAATTTTTAAGTTAGCACAACTAGTCCAATCCGAGAGCAGAACCGAAGATTTGGTCGGGTTCTTCCTCCTTTTGCCGACACGTGGGACATCCAGCATCCAGGTCATGTCATGAAAGAAAATAGAGTGGTAGTTGAAGCCACGAGATGTGCATCTTGGGTTAAACTGTAAATAGAATCTTACTACTCTTGAGTAACTCCAAAAGTGGCCACCGAAGATCTTTATTGGATTTGTTTTTCATCACTAGCACGTCAAGGTGAAAGATGTGCAGGTTCAGTGGGTCCTCTTGCGTTTTCACTAACATGTGGGGCTGCATGTGAGCAAAGAGATGATGGGCTCCGCGCGTCCGCTGGCTGGCTGAGAAGAGAGATAGAGGAGGGCTGAGCACGGACTGCAGGAAATTTATTCTACGTACCTCAATATAGGCTTGATATAGTGGGGTGGCATGGGCCATAACTAGCATCCACGTCTAGCAGTACGGCACAAGCCACCCACACGAGTCCCATCCGACACCAATTTTCTTGGAGTCCGTGCTACAGCCATATCTTCTCCCTCCTGTCCTCTTTTCTCAGCCATCGCGCGGTGGGCGGGGTGGGGGTTTGCCGATAGTCGGTTTGCTCAACTGCGGTCCCACTTGTAAGTGAAAATGCAACACCACACGCATTCCCGCTTGAGAGGCGTGCCGGACCAACCGTGTGGGGGTGCAACACGAACACGGCAGGCTTTTCCTTTTGAACTCGTAACTTGTAAAATTTGGTTCTGCTCCAAGGCGCGACCGATAGATAGAAAATAACGATTTTGCCTAGAGTAATGAGAAGTTTGCTTCTGGCGCCGTTCATGCATGGAGTACGTACGAAAATTATGAAGTTGATGCGAAAGGTAAGATAATTACACTAGTATCTTATACTACTACATGGATTTGACGGAAGGATAAAAATACATACGGATCCATCAACGTTCAACGACATCCTCACGCCCTAGTGCGCCGGGTCACCAACCGACATGTGAGGAGCAGCGGCGTTGGCGGCGAGCTCAACATTCTTCTGAACAGTGTCGTCCAAGGTTGCCCTGCGCTCCAAGAAGGCCAGCGTCCTATCGTCCTCCACTTGCATGTACTAGTCCTTGTGGACGATTTGCGCGTAGATGTGGGTGATTATGTCGATGGTGTCTTGCTGCGCCAGGCGCTGCGCGGCGAGCGCGACCTCGAGGTGGACAATCTCCGACGCGACGGCGGGCAGTCGCAGGGCCGCCAGTGCGTAGAAGAGGTTGTTACCATAGTGGTTGTTGAGGGTGGCGGGCATCGCAGAGCCTGGGCACGTCGGCTGGAGGCTTACGTCAAAGTCGTCCGCAAGCTTCTTGACGACGGTGAACTTGTCGAGGAAACCGACGAGGACCTCGTCGAACAAGGATGCGAAGCTGTCGTCCAAGCGGCCCCTCGCCCTGGCGGCCTCAAGCAATACTACCTGTCGGGCCGCAGGCCGGCGTCGTGGACCATCTGGCACAGCCGGCTGATGCTCGCGCTCATCGCCTCCATGGGTCTAGCGAAGCTTCTAGTCAACTGATCTTGCGATTCGAGTGATCACTCAGCCCTTGGTTAGCGTGTGTAGGTGCGTAGGATTTCGTACTACTCCTCGGCCCTCTACTGCACCTGCCTTTGGCTGTATGATAGGTGGGCCAGCCACCCCCTGGGGCCACGTGTCATTCACCTCCTGACCCGTCTCTCACACGCACCCTGCTAGTGTATACACTCCCTCCTTTCCGGTTTATAGGGCTTATCTCAAAATTTTAGTTTTTCCATTTCATAAGGCTCAATTTGGTTGTTTTCCATCACATGTTCAGATTCCAAGGTGCATTAAATCATTGCATGCAAGTACTAAGAGAAAATTGACCAATGCATGTAATTTATGCATGCGTGCATTGCAATTAATGCATTGGTAAACATACTCCCTCCTTTCCGGTTTATAAGGCTCAATTCAAAAATCTCACCAACCAAGGTAGATGATGAGTGGTGGAATATTTTTTGTAGTTTGTAAAAGCACCCAATTAATGCTCTTGTTTTCCTAAAAAAATTATGTTTATGAATGCATTAATTGCAATGCATGCATGCATAAAGTGCATGCATTGGTCAGTTTTCTCTTAATACTTGCGTGCAATGATTTAATGCACCTTGAAGTCTAAACATGTGATGGGGAACAACCAAATTGAGCCTTATAAAATGGAAAAACTAAAATTTTGACATAAGCCCTATAAACCGGAAAGGAGGGAGTACTTTTTTTAGGAAAACAAGAGCATTAATTGGGTGCTTTTGCAAACTACAAAAAGTATTCCACCACTCACCATCTACCTTGGTTGGTGAGAGTTTTGAATTGAGACTTATAAAACGGAAAGGAGGGAGTATAGTGGTTTTCTTTTTCTCTCCATATCAACCATTTTATATTGCGTACATGTCATTCAAGAGTGAAATGATGGTTGCTTCTTCTGACTAACTTACTTTGTGATTTGACTACTCCTTAGTGGCCCCTACACGTACTCCCCCTACGTGTATGCAACAGTCACACGTACACATGGACGCAAAAACACGCGTGACGCCCTAATGCATGCATGTCCGAGCACACGACGGAACACACACATTGATGCTCAAGTGCTCAACCTACACGTGCATGCACACACATACTCAGTCAGGGTGAGCTAGTGACCGTATGAACACCGGAAAATATATATATTGAGCGCAATGAGCGTATTATGAAGTCCACTGACCGTATTTTTACAAATATACAGTGACAGACAGTGTATTTATCTCGTTTGAAATTAAGCCATGTTAACCAGAGAGGAGGCAACATGGACTAGCATTACTTTGCTGTGTCCCGTCAACTTGCCGAACGAGGAGAAGGTTGCAGGACGAGAGAAGCTTGCGCGCGGTGGCTCACAGGACAAGGAGAAACTTTTGACTAATGCAAGCTCTCCCTCGCTCAGGCGGTGGACGTGCAACAGTTAATTTGGTGTCAGATTGCCAGAAGCATACTACACTATACTACTAGGAACCGGATGGAGGAGCGTCTGCACTCTTATTATAATTTTAAAATGTGATAAAGCAATCTTCAACACATTTGGTTCTCTTTGAGGGTTCTCGCATGTGATAATGGAAGTTGATTGGATGGAACACTCGCCACAATTCTCGCTTAATTCTGGCTCATATCCTATTACAAATAGTAGCGCTCAGTAATATTTCCTCTTTTTTTGTTATTCAGCATGTAAACAGGTCAGCAAACCTTGCGGCGCATCTTCGTGCGAACCGTGCTTGCTGCACTTTGAATGTGGCCGAGAGCTGGCTTGATGAAACACCTCGCTTCCTACTTCTTTTTTTTGGCTTCCTAGTGACCAGTGTCTTGGCTGATCATCCTAAGAATGCTTATATATGAATAAAGCTCTCTCATTTACCCGCAAAAAGATTAAGCCATATTAACCGGAAAGGAGGGAGTATGGACTAGCACTACTTTTTGGTGTGTCCCGTCAACTCGTAGAACGAGGAGAAGCTTGCAGGACAAGGTGATGCTCGCTTACGCCTTTTGACTAATGCAACCTACCCTCGGTGGACATGCATCAGTCCATTTGGTGTCAGATTGTCAGAGGCATACACTGTAGTACCCAACATGCAGAGTACCATCATTGTTCGACTTCACGAAGGGGCGAAGAGCCAAGCGCAGTACTAGTGTTGGGGAACGTAGCAATAATTCAAAATTTTCCTACGTGTCACCAAGATCAATCTATGGAGTCATCTAGCAACGAGGGAGGAGTGGATCTACATACCCTTGTAGATCGCGCGCGGAAGCGTTCAAGAGAATAAACATGATAAACATCACAAATAAGATGTATAAACATGATAAACATTGATGTTCCAGGTTGTATTAGTTGTGAAACAATTTCCACAATGTCTTAATTCTGTGCCAAACTCGTAATTCAGATATTCATCTCTATGATCATATCATAGATCTTTTATCCTCTTGTCACGACGATCTTTCAACTTCACCCTGAAATTACTTGAACCTTTCAATAATTCAGACTCATGATTCATCAAGTAAATATACTCAACATCTACTCAAATCATCTGTGAAGTAAGAACATAATGATATCCACTACACGCCTCAGCACTCATTGGACTGGATACATCAAAATGTATTACTTCCAGAAAGTTGCTTTCTGGTTCCATTTTACTGAAACCGAGGCTTTCAGTCATCTTGCCCCATGTGGTATGATTTGCATGTCTCAAGTGATTCAAAATCAAGTGAGTCCAAACGGTCCATTTGCATGGAGTTTCTTCATGCATATATACCAATAGGCATGGTTCGCATGTCTCAAGTGATTCGGAATCAAATGAGTCCAAAGATCCATCAACATGGAGCTTCTTCATGCGTTTTATACCGATATGACTTATGTGGGAGTGCCACAAGTAGGTGGTACTATCATTACTATCCTATATCTTTGGCATGAACATGTGTATCACTATGATCGAGATTCAATAAACCATTCATTTTAGGCGTAAGACCATTGAAGGTATTATTCAAATAAACAGAGTAACAATTATTCTCTTTAAATGAATAACCATATTGCTATAGTCATAATCCAATCATGTCTATGCTCAACGCAAACACCAAATAACAATTATTTAGGTTTAACACCAATCTCGATGGTAGAGGGAGCATGCGATGCTTGATCATATCAACATTGGAAACACTTCCAACACATATCGTCAGCTCACCTTTAGCTAGTCTCCGTTTATTCCGTAGCTTTTATTTCGAGTTACTAACACTTAGTAACCGAACCGGTATCTAATACCCTTGTGCTACTAGGAGTGCTAGTAAAGTACACATTAACATAATGTATATCCAATATACTTCTATCGACAGCCTTCTCATCTACCAAGTATCTAGGGTAATTCTGCTCCAGTAGCTGTTCCCCTTATTACAGAAGCACTTAGTCTCAGGTTTGGGTTCAACCTTGGGTTTCTTCACTAGAGCAGCAACTGATTTTCCATTTCATGAAGCATCCCCTTTTGCCCTTGCCCTTCTTGAAACTAGTGGTTTCACTAACCATCAACAATTGATTCTCCTTCTTGATTTCTACTTTGGTGTCAAACATCGCGAATATCTCAAGGATCATCATATATGTCCTCGATATGTTATAGTTCATCACGAAGCTCTAGCAGCTTGGTGGTAATGACTTCGGAGAAACATCACTATCTTATCTGGAAGATCAACTCCCACTCGATTCAAATGATTGTTGTACTTAGACAATCTGAGCACAAGCTCAACAATTGAGCTTTTCTCCCTTAGTTGCAGGCTAAGAAAATCGTCGGAGGTCTTATACCTCTTGTTGTGGGCACGAGCCTGAAATCCCAATTTCAGTCCTTGGAACATCTCATATGTTCTGCGATGTTTCAAAAACGTCTTTGGTGCCTCAATTCTAAACCGTTTAACTGAACTATCACGTAGTTATCAAAACGTGTATGTCAGATGTTCGCAACATCCACAGACGGTGTTCGAGGTTCAGCACACTGAGCGGTGCATAAAGGACATAAGCCTTCTATGAAGCAATGAGGACAATCCTCAGTTTACGGACCTAGTCCGCATAATTCTACTATCAACTTTCAACTAAATTTTCTCTAGGAACATATCTAAACAGTAGAACTAAAGCGCGAGCTACGACATAATTTGCAAAATCCTTTTGACTATGTTCAGGATAAACAAGTTCATCTTATGAACTCCCACTCAGATAGACATCCCTCTAGTCATCTAAGTGATTACATGATCCGAGTCAACTAGGCCTTGTCCGATCATCACGTGAGACGGACTAGTCAACATCGGTGAACATCTTCATGTTGATCGTATCTTCTATACGACTCATGTTCGACCTTTCGGTCTTCTGTGTTCCGAGGCCATGTCTATACATGCTAGGCTCGTCAAGTCAACCTAAGTGTTTCGCGTGTGTAAATCTGGCTTACACCCGTTGTATGTGAACGTAAGAATCTAACACCCGATCATCACGTGGTGCTTCGAAACATGAACTGTCGCAACGGTGCACAATTAGGGGGAACATCTTATTTACTACCGTCGTTCTAAGCAAATAAGATGTATAAACATGATAAACATCACATGCAATCAAATAATAGTGACATGATATGGCCAATATCATATAGCTCCTTTGATCTCCATCTTGGGGCTCCATGATCATCTTGTCACCGGCATGACACCATGATCTCCATCATCATGATCTCCATCATCGTGTCTTCTTGAAGTTGTCTCGCCAACTATTACTTCTACTACTACAGCTAACGGTTAGCAATAAAGTAAAGTAATTACATGACGTTTATGTTGACACGCAGGTCATAAATAAATAAAGACAACTCCTATGGCTCCTGCCGGTTGTCATACTCATTGACATGCAAGTCGTGATTCCTATTACAAGAACATGATCAATCTCATACATCACATATATCATTCATCACATCCTTTTGGCCATATCACATCACATAGCATACCCTGCAAAAACAAGTTAGACGTCCTCTAATTGTTGTTGCATGTTTTACGTGGCTGCTATGGGTTTCTAGCAAGAACGTTTCTTACCTACGCAAAAACCACAACGTGATATGACAATTGCTATTTACCCTTCATAAGGACCCTTTTCATTGAATCCAATCCGACTAAAGTGGGAGAGACAGACACCCGCCAGCCACCTTATGCAACTAGTGCATGTTTGTCGGTGGAACCAGTCTCACGTAAGAGTACGTGTAAGGTCGGTCCGGGCCGCTTCATCCCACGATGCCGCTGAATCAAGATAAGACTAGTAACGGCAAGCATATTGAACAAAATCAACGCCCACAACTACTTTGTGTTCTACTCGTGCATAGAAACTACGCATAGACCTAGCTCATGATGCCACTGTTGGGGAACGTAGAAATAATTCAAAATTTTCCTACGTGTCACCAAGATCAATCTATGGAGTCATCTAGCAACGAGGGAGGAGTGGATCTACATACCCTTGTAGATCGCGCGCGGAAGCGTTCAAGAGAACGGGGTTGATGGAGTCGTACTCGTCGTGATCCAAATCACCGACGATCCTAGCGCCGAACGGACGGCACCTCCGCGTTCAACACACGTACGAAACAGCGACGTCTCCTCCTTCTTGATCCAGCAAGGGGGAAGGAGAGGTTGATGGAGATCCAGCAGCACGACGGCGTGGTGGAAGTAGCGGGATTCCAACAGGGCTTCGCCAAGCACTACGGGAGGAGGGAGATGTGTCATGGGAGGGAGAGGGAGGCGCCAGGGCTTAGGTATGGTTGCCCTCCCTTCCCCCACTATATATAGGGCCAAGGGAGAGGGGGAGGGCGCAGCCTTGCCCCTTCCTCCAAGGAAGGATGCGGCCAAGGGGGGGAGGAGTCCATCCTCCCCAAGGCACCTCGGAGGTGCCTTCCCCCTTTAGGACTCTCCCCTCCTCTTGTCCCTTTGGCGCATGGGCCTCTAGGGGCTGGTGCCCTTGGCCCATGTAGGCCAAGGCGCACCCCCTACAGCCCATGTGGCCCCCGGGGCAGGTGGCCCCACCCGGTGGACCCCCGGGACCCTTCCGGTGGTCCCGGTACAATACCGGTGACCCCGAAACTTGTCCCGATGGCCGAAATAGCACTTCCTATATATAAATCTTTACCTCCGGACCATTCCGGAACTCCTCGTGATGTCCGGGATCTCATCCGGGACTCCGAACAAATTTCGGGTTACCGCATACTAATATCTCTATAACCCTAGCGTCACCGAACCTTAAGTGTGTAGACCCTACGGGTTCGGGAGACATGCAGACATGACCGAGACGACTCTCCGGTCAATAACCAACAGCGGGATCTGGATACCCATGTTGGCTCCCACATGTTCCACGATGATCTCATCGGATGAACCACGATGTCAAGGACTTAATCAATCCCGTATACAATTCCCTTTGTCTATCGGTACGATACTTGCCCGAGATTCGATCGTCGGTATCCCGATACCTTGTTCAATCTCGTTACCGGCAAGTCTCTTTTACTCGTTCCGTAACACATCATCCCGTGATCAACTCCTTGATCACATTGTGCACATTATGATGATGTCCTACCGAGTGGGCCCAGAGATACCTCTCCGTTTACACGGTGTGACAAATCCCAGTCTCGATTCGTGCCAACCCAACAGACACTTTCGGAGATACCTGTAGTGTCCCTTTATAGCCACCCAGTTACGTTGTGACGTTTGGCACACCCAAAGCACTCCTACGGTATCCGGGAGTTGCACAATCTCATGATCTAAGGAAATGATACTTGACATTAGAAAAGCTTTAGCATACGAACTACATGATCTTGTGCTAGGCTTAGGATTGGGTCTTGTCCATCACATCATTCTCCTAATGATGTGATCCCGTTATCAACGACATCCAATGTCCATGGTTAGGAAACCGTAACCATCTATTGATCAACGAGCTAGTCAACTAGAGGCTTACTAGGGACATGGTGTTGTCTATGTATCCACACATGTATCTGAGTTTCCTATCAATACAATTCTAGCATGGATAATAAACGATTATCATGAACAAGGAAATATAATAATAATCAATTTATTATTGCCTCTAGGGCATATTTCCAACAACTAGTACGCGTACTTGGTTTTGCACCTTCATACTACTCCACCCTCCGTCATAGTTACAGGGCGCGCTTCATTATGATGCATTTCTCTCAATGCATTTCCACCACTAGAGAGACTTTAGACGCGTTTGGTTTAATGCTCAATTAATTAGGGCGTGGTAACCGCAATCAAGTCCACAATTTTCTCTCCATGTACTGTACTACTACGGAGTGCATGCATGTGTGTACCCGGGGTGGAAGCACTGCATGCATGTGTGTACGCATTATTCCCTCTAGTAATAGACGCCGTGCTATAACTACCAATGCTATTTTTCAGGCCGATCGCTAGTCGCCTTGGTCCCACATAATTTTTTTCTTTTTTCTGAAGCGCGTTGTATAAACAGTGACGGATGGAGTAGTATGAGCGGATTCAAAGAAGAGCGTATTGATGGTTGCTTCTTCAGAGCAACTTACAGTGGGAAAGGTGGGAAAGGTGGGGCTTATGATTTGACTGCTCATTACTCACTATTAATGTGGCGCAACGACCGGGCTGAGTCTCCCATGCGGTTGTGCACTACCCCCTCGGTTCTTAAATATACTCCAGAGTATTTGTCTTTCTAAAATATGTTGAAATCTCTGTTAAGACGAATAGAATATTTAGGAACGGAGGGAGTACATATACGAAGTAAAATGAGTGAATCTACACTCTAAAATATGCCCGTTTGAAATTTGTAAAAAGACAAATATTTAGGAACGAAGGAGTATAATTTCGTGCATGGCACATGGACCCAGATGATGAAGAGGCTTCTGGCAATGCTATCAAGCTTCCATCATTTGTTTACATAATTGACATACTATACACATAATTTTCTAGCGACATGAAATTGTACAATGGTGTGAGCTTTCAACTTTTGTTTCGCGTGTCTTGCCATCGATGCTCTTTCGGAAACAATAAAAAACTAACTTCCTTGCTAATGCATGTCAATTATTAGCAGATCAGAGCTAATAATTACATCACAACTGAAGACAAAGTTGTGAGAAGGTGTTAAATTAAAATTGATCCATGCTTTCATTGGCAGCAACGTCCCCCCAGCTCTGTCTAAATCAACAAGGCATGTTGGGAAAAAAGTAGCTGTCTGGAGCATGCAACATTCCGATCATTTTGTGCAGTTCCACTAAAATAGAGCTGAGCGTCCCTGTTCCAAAGATATCAAGTGTGATTACGATAATAGAGGACTGCTGATGAAACAATAAACACACAAATAGAAGCCGGTCACCTTTGCGGTCTCTCTTAAGACTAACTAGTTGGAGAACATTAGGCTTGGAGTTGGATGAGGAGGATAGAGCAAAACCAATCTTCCTTTGTGCAGTCACACTGAAATGTAGAGACGTTACCCGTGTGACATTTTAGTATAACTACACAAAACACTCTTAAGAAAAAAGTGATTTGTGCAGTTCACCAAAAGGTCGCAATAGCAACGAGGTGAAATGGATAGCCCTGTTTGCAAAAAAGAGGTAGAACGGAAACAATTACTGGCCAATAACAGTTGATGACACATGCGACGACAAAAAAGAAGCATATTCCTTGTCCCAAGGGAAGATAACAACACGGTTGTGTTTGTCTAAAACGGTGTGAGGACGAGAATGCAATATGGAAAGTACGCCGGACGAGCTATGTTTTTGCCAAAGAACTATGGAAGATACACATGCAGTGACGTGGGAAAATGGGCAGTGGAGCAAGGACGGAGGGGATACCTGGAGGTCGTCGGGATGTAACTAGGTGAGCAGCGGCGGGCAGAATCTACGAGCAGGTGGCGTAGGCCCTGCCGCACCGGAGCTTGGTCAGAGAGAACGGCGTGTACCGCAGATCGGGACGTGCTGCCTCGGCGCCGTCGAACGAAGAAACGATGCACTTCCTTCCTTTCCCCCGGCGGATGGGATGCGGCCGAATCAGTGACCAACGGTGAGAGAGAGAGAGGCCGCCGCACTCCCTTTCCCCCGGCGGACGGGATGCGGCCGGATGAGTGACCAACGGTGAGAAAGAGAGAGAGAGAGAGAGAGAGAGAGAGAGAGAGAGAGGCCACCGGAGCCTTGTGTGAGATACTCTGAAGAGCGTACTACCTTTTCCTCCAAAAAATCGTTTTATATTCTGTGTACGTGCCATTGAGCGCTATAACTTTATTTAAAAATAACGCGGCAACGCGTCAAGTCGAACTTTGTTTCGTGCACGCATGGTACGCGACCTCCCTAGGTAAACAACCGCTACAGGCGTTCAAATTAGCACGTGGGCTGCCATTTCATAAAGAAATGAGCTCCACCGTGTACCCGCGCGGGTGTGGCTGGGCACGAAGCGTGAGTACGTGCACGGTGCACCTATTCTCTTCTTGTATACGTACACCACCTACGTG
>NC_057797.1:180659399-180672002 GCF_018294505.1 Triticum aestivum | reverse complement strand
GTGGTACACGACCTCCCTAGGTAAACAACCGCTACAGGCGTTCAAATTAGCACGTGGGCTGCCATTTCATAAAGAAATGAGCTCCACCGTGTACCCGCGCGGGTGTGGCTGGGCACGAAGCGTGAGTACGTGCACGGTGCACCTATTCTCTTCTTGTATACGTACACCACCTACGTGGGGTTGTGTGAGAGAGATACAAACCTAGAGAGATATAGTGTGTGGGTTCTTGAGAGTTTTTTTTTGGGGGGGGGGGTCAATCAAAAAATTTAACATATGCAATGTGTGTGAAATAGAGTCCTGGATATAACATATATATAGATGGGCGATCCACGAGAAGATAGTGGAGGTATCATCGGCTTGAGGTGTCTATAGAATCGAAGAGAGGGATGATGTGTGTGTGTGTGCGCGCGCGATCGATCGATAAAGAGTGCCATCGAATTTGTGTGTGCCCACGTCAAAGATATAGAGTGGCTGGCCTACTGGAATGTGAGATGGGACATGTGCAGTTTGTCTCTGTGGCATGGATACCTACCTGCAGCGCTCGACTATCGGTGTGTGGTGGGGGAAGAGGGAGGCCCAATTAACTATAGAGGTACAATGGCTGGTATATGTGTGGAGGAGGAGAGAGGCCTACCTCATGTATTAAGGAGATCGGTCTGCCTCATGTATTAAGGGAGATTGATCGGCATCCATGCATATGTGCTGGAGATGAATAAGGTTGGGAGAGAGACAGAGCTAGAGTGTTGGAGGGAGTGGTAGTGGAGTTTCTTCTAACAAATGGTGGGATAGGCTTGCTAGACAAATGGAGGGCACGCCCGCAATATCAATAAGACAGGAGATGGCTGCTTGTTGTCTGTGCACGTGCGTGTGAGAGACGGGTCAGGAGGCATGCACGAATGATGAGGGGGACGATGTGGCTGTGGTAAGAAGACGTAACTACATAGGAAGATCAATCGCCCTTTGTAAGAGAAAGGAGAGACATAACTTGTGAGGTACATCGATCGATGGGGGGGTATTTAAAGTCGATCTAGGTATATGTTGGGAGATTGATCGGTATACATGCATGTGTGTGTTAGATGCAAATGAGGCATGAGGAGAAGGATAGAGAGAGGGATGCATGTAGGAGGTGGTACGAGAGGCATACTATATCGAGGGGGAGGAGTGTGCGAGTAGAGAACGATGAAAATAGTGGTGGGAGTGAGGCATGGACGGTGACAAGAGAAGAGGGGAAGCTTGTGTTTGTGCTAGGCACACCTGGCTAGAGATACATATCGATCGATGTGTGCCATAAAGAAGGAGCTGGGGGGCCTACACACACCGTGGGTGAACGACCTAAAGTGAAAACACGAATTTGTGCGATGGAGCTAGAGAATGCTGAGGGAGGGTGAGAGGGATGCGGGCATGTGCATGCACAAGAGAAAGTTAGTGCTAGCTACAAAGATAAGAGGGTTGTGTGGGTGTATAAGACGAATAGAGATCATATATACTTCATTATAAAAAGCGAATTTGGATATTTCAAGAATTTATCATAGTGTTTAAAACCGGCGGATGTGTGAATATATATAATGGTGATAAACATGGTGTTGTTATGAACATGGTATACTACATTTAATATATTTTATCTCTACTCTTATAAAAAACGGAGTTGTTGATGATGGTGTGCTTTCCATCCTGCATTATAGGCCGTCTGATTTATATCTAGCAGATAGCAAGGAAACTTTGATGGTTGAAGTTGGCAACAATCATGATTGTAGATTCTTATTGAAATAGAGAAACGAATTCAAATTTAGTTCAAATTGCAGCGGTAGTATAGACATTTGGAATGCACTAAAATGTTGGTATGAGTAGGTTACATGCATTATACAGCAAGCGAAAAAATTTAATCGGACATAACATGGATTCATACTCCCTCCTTCCATCTACATAGGGCGTAATGAGATTTTTAAGACCGCCTTTGACTATTGACAAGATTAATAGTACATGACATGCACAATGTGAAAATTATATCATTGAAATAACCTTTCACAAATGAATTTAACGGTGTGCTTTGTGTAAGTTGCATGTCATATATCATTGCTGTAATATTTGGTCAAAGTTAGCATCAAAAAACGCATTAGGGCCTATATAGATGGAAGGAGGGAGTAGCTTTGAATAGCATTTGTATAGTAAAACGGGGCAAGACTCTCTCTTTGTGCGGTGTGAATAGTTTTATTTTTTTCGTTTTCTATTTGGTTGTGGGAAGTGTGAATTGATTTGGTACATACAAGTACAATATTACAACACGTTAGGCTTGTCCCTGAAATTTAACCCGCGTCTTGTTATATCCTGAAAATTCAGATATCGTGCTCCCAAAACTGGCACCTTCACATCCCGCGCCTTGCTATCCCGAAATTACAACACGCGCGAAAACTCCCTCCAGCTGCCAAATCCCGACACGCAAAATCCCCCTTCTAACCCTGAGCCGAAAGCGCCGCTAGTTCAAATCGGTGGGGGTACTTTTGTAACACACCCTACATTTTGGACAAGCGCGTTCCTAAGTCATGCTTCACCCCCTCCCATCACCCCCTTTTCGCCATTCGAAATCCCAGGCCGCCATAACCTCTTCGCTCCAGCCGTGAAACCCCACCCTCCTCCATCCGCCACGTCACCGCTGCCCAGCCGGAGCCTCTTCCCCGACAACATCGTCCACCGCAATAGCTCGACGTCCCTCGTCCACCTCCCCAGATGAGGATCCGTCGTCCATCTCGTCGTCCCGCCGATTCAGCCTCCCTATCCTCCACCTCCAAGGAGCTGCTCCGACGATCGCCTCGTCTATTGCGGCTGCTCCATCCCCACAGCGCCGCCTTAACCTGCTCCACCAGAACCACAGGATCCTCACCGACTCCTCGGACGAAGCCGAGGCCTACTCGGCACCACCAAAGAGGTTGTACACTCATCGCATCGCACCTTATCCTTAACTCGACCTCCCGGCGCCAACGGTGCTCCATCCCGCACCCCCATGGAGCGACTACCTTGAAGCCGGTGCCGCGGGCGACATCTCTACGTCGGCTCTCCCCCAGTGCGAGGCCCCTTCGGCGGCGGCGTCCATACCAGCCGGATCTGCTGCTGCTGCTCCGGCTCTCGCTCGATCACTCGCTCGCCCAGCTGCTGCTGCTGCTCTCCCCCTCGCTCGCGCTGCTGCTCTGCTCCGATTAAGCCACACTTTAGTCGACTGAATCGACTTTTGGGTCAGTCGATTTTCAGGGGTTGAGGGGGCTCGCCGGAGTTAAGGAAGAACCACCCGCAGCGGGGATGGGGGCTCGTCGGAGATGTACCCCACTATCTATCTTAGGGTTCAGGGTGGGGGCGGGGGGCCTAGAGGGCTGGCCGGGGCGGCGGTGGCGAGTTGTTTCGGGGCGGCGAGGCGGCGACGGGGCCGGTGGTTCGGCCGGTGGTGGCTGGCGGCTGAGGGGGGTACATGTTTCGGCAGTAGCATTCAGATTCCACAGTAAATTTCAGTTTCGACAGTTAAGTTCAGAGTCAACAGTTTTTACCTCATCTGTTGTAGTCAGGTGGTTTTTGGTGATGTTAATTTTACATCCATTTTACATTATCTATTGGAAATGCTATTAGAATCCCACTTGAGATTGATGATGTCTGTCTTGTGCTGCTTCAGCCTTGACGTCTTACGGCTCACCGGAGGTGCTCCAACAATAGAACGATCCATCACAATAGAGCAGTGCCCTGGACGCCGTCTACAGATTCCTTAGATCTTCCTCCACAACTCCGACAGCCACCTCTGCCTCAACTGCTTCAGCGACCAACCCAATGATGCTGAGGTTGACACGGCTACGGCAAAGAGGTTGTACACTTGTTGCATCACTTATTACTATACATTCACGTCGATCCATTAGGGCTATTTTGGTTCAATGGAAAAACATCAATCCACTGGTTGTTACCATCACTCTAAATTTATGCATGCTCTCCTTACATAATCTCACCATATTTTTTTCATATGCATGTCAGATATTGTACATAGTCATGCTGAACATGTAGAGAAAAAGAGAAGAGTTTTGCGCGGCAATACAATGTCATGCAGACATCGCTCCATGGTGGGTTCAATGGCAAACCCTCCCCGCCCATCTCCAGATTGTAATCCGGAGGAAGATATCTGTCTTGAGGCGGATTCGGACGCCGTTGACCACTCCTATTTACCCCCCAAGGTGTTTGCTCTACCTTGGCATGATGATGTTAGTCATATCATGCATATGTTGCCTTGTAGTGCCTACTTTTGACATCATATATGTCATCTGCTTAGTTTAGACATGTTCTGTAATGCCACCTATTTAGTTTCTATATCATATATAGGAATTATGCAGTCTCGTGTCTTTTAGCCAGCCATAATATATGTAAAATGTGCAATGCCATCATATTTAACCAGGCATCATATATTTGATAATATCTTGCCCATCCTTTTCTTCATTACATTTCCATTTGTCGATAATGTTTGTACATTAAACTACTCTTCCTGTGAATCAGCCATTTGGGTGGGAGATGGAAAAATCTGGAGTGAAAACAAGGCCTTCAGAGCAGACAGTGCTACCTGTCTAAGTAGATCTCTTGTTGGGTCCCGATAGCTCCTCAGAGATGGATTCAGAGACAGATGACCAGTCCTATTCCCCCACTGAGGTGTATGCTCTAACTTGGCATGGTTATACTGCCCATATCATGCATACGGTGTCTTGCATTGCATAGTTTAGACATCATATACACAATATTCAACACCATGTTCTTAGCTCAGACATCATACGAATGCCCTCTGTTTAGCATATAAATCATATATGTGAATTAAATGATGCGACCCTGATTACTTAGATAACATGTAGGTGAATTATGTCAGGCGATCCTGTTTAGTTATTCATCATATCTTTGAATTATGTTATGCTATGCTATCCAGTTTAGATAGACATCATATATGTGAAATTATGTCATGCTATCCATTTTAGTTAAACAATATACATGTCAACTATTTCATGCCCTCTTTTTTCCACACTATCTATTGCATCTGTCTCTCATACAATGTCTGTACATTCAACTATGTTTACTTTTTATCAGCCATTTGAATTGGAGCGGGTGATGCCAGTATTTAGCGAACTAAAAACACGGTCTTCAAATAAAATAGTGCTACCTCTTGGTGGAGATAGCACCCCGGTTGTACATGCACAAGAAGCAGCCCTACCACACATAACCCAAACTCTCGCAGATTGTACCCCTACTACAATGAACAGAGAACCAGCTTCACCCAATCTAACCCCAACCCCAGCCGATAGTAACCCAGTTCCTGTTGACACAACACCATCTCCACCACAGAGCTCCCAAACAAGAGCAGTTAGTAAGGCAGCTCCAGCGCCTAAAGGGCCAGTACTATCACGGCGAACCCCAACTCCACCAGTTAGTACGTCTATTCCTGTGGAGGAAGCACAACCAGCTAGTCATAGGTTTGATGTTGTTAAATCGTATGTGTGTATCTTCCCATCTTGGAAATATTATACTGAAGATGAAGGAAAATGCCAGTTGCAGGTGTTTGTCCAGGAGTTATGTGTAAGTAATGTTATTCATAGCAATTACTTTGCTTTGTCCCATGCATCCTACCTCCATGATGGTTATAATACAGCAAATTTTCCCACTTTTCTCTATAGAGAAGGACCGATTTGGAAACTCAGAATGAGGTAACCTGTGCTAATACCTCTGCTATCTTCAAGAATGCTTGGTGGCAGTATCGGAATTACCTGAAGAAAACGTACTTCACCGGCAAAGAAACTCATCAAATTCCCTTACGTTCTCCTGAGACACATTTACTGGACGATGACTGGGAACGCCTTATTCTGTACTGGTCCCGAACCAAGAATGTGGTAAGGTCTATGAGCTCATTTTCTATTTTTAAGTATTATATTCTTGCGTCTTACTGTACTCTGTTCATGTAGAACAAGTGCCTAAACCTGAAGAACAACTGTTCTAATTTAAGATTCCATTGCTGCCATAGGACATAGATATATGTTTGTTTGATGCTTTTATTATGTACTAGTACTTGGCAATAGAAGTCTTGGTAGTTTAATCTTGTCCACCTTACTAATGAACTGGTTCACCGAAATGAGTTTCATATACTAGTACATGCTAAACTTGTTATGTGTCTGCTTGTTTCTTCTTTTAGAATGCTGACAGAATATTGGGGAAGAGTGCCTTATTTCCTTGTTGTATTGTTTATTTGTTTGCTTGTAGTCATTGCAGTTGTTTTTCCGCGGTTAACTAGTGGTTGCAATAACCTATTTTTTTAAACTAGGCCACAATAACCATGGGCTAATATTTAATGTAGTGACACTGGACCTCCTACGGGCCATAGAAACAGTGGCCCTTTTATGGGCCGTAGAAACAGTAGGCCCTCTATGGGGCGTAGAAATAATGGGCCTTCTACGGGCCGTATCATCAATGGGCCTTATACGGGCCGTATGATCGATTGGCCAAACATGGGCCAATAACAGGCCGCATTGTGGCCGTAAACGGTCTAGAGTTGGAACCGTCCGTTCATGGGCCGGCCGTAACGGGCCATCGTTAATAGGCCGTATTTGATGACGCTATGAAAACGGCCCAACGTATTAACGGACCACAAACGGGCCGACTGTAACCATGGGCTGAATTTGGCCCACAAGCAGAAAATGACAGTAATGGGCCGTAAGTAAACGAATGCTGGAAATGAGCCCAAGAATAAATGGGCTCTGAGAAGGCCGAAAGATAACATGGGCTGGAAACGGCCCAACGGAATAACGGGCCGTTAATGGGTATAGAGTGATACACTGTCCATTACGGGCCAGTTTCACCACGGGCCGTTAATGGGTGTAAAGTGATACACTGTTCATTACGGGCCAGTTTCACCACAGGCCGTTAATAGGCCAAGAGTTACATAGGGCCTCATATGGGCCGAAAGACGTCATGGGCCATACATGGGCCAGAAGTGAAAACAGGCTGGAATCATATTGGATGGCCCAGATGACGCTACTGGGCCTAATTCGGATAGGGCGTAACGGGCCTTGGGTTAGCGGGCTATAAATGGCCTATATGCGAACAGGCCGTTAACAGGCTTTCCATGGGCTGGCCCGCCAGCTTTTGACCAAGTCAAACGGGCCGGCCTTTTCACAGGAATGGGCCTCTGTTGGGCCGTGCCACATGTCGACGTATCATAGGCGCCTATCTGACCAATTGACAAGCTGACACGTGTTTCGTCCGGCCAATAAGAATTTTACACGTGGAAATTTCCCATTGGTTGGGGCTGTTAACGGGTTATCAGATCTAAAACCCGACCCGATAGCTTAACGGCGTTTCGTTACGGTGGATGCCACGTGTCGGTCACCCTTGACGAAAGCACTTCTGTGACGCGCGATTTATCGTCATGGAAGTGGAAACTTCCGTGATGATAATTTTGGTAATGTCATGCAACACTTCTACGACAGCACATGTATGACTATCTTGGTTCTGTCATAAATTTGTCATAGATGTACATGCATGACAAAAAAAGCGACCTACTGTGACAAACATGTATCATCACGGAAGTGTATTTTTTTGTAGTGTAAACTCATGCAATATGATATATACCCCATCTTTTTATCCTCGATGGAAACAATACAATACGTGTCAGTTCCCTTTCTTTCACTGGGATCGAGCACTGCAAGATTGAACCCAAAGCTAAGCACTTCTCCATTGCAAGAAAGATCAATCTAGTAGGCCAAACCAAACTGATAATTCGAAGAGACTTGCAAAGATAAACCAATCATACATAAAAGAATTCAGAGGAGAATCAAATATTGTTCATAGATAATCTAGATCATAAACCCACAATTCATCGGATCTCGACAAACACACCGCAAAAGAAGATTACATCGAATAGATCCCAAGAAGATCGAGGAGAACTTTGTATTGAGATCCAAAGAGAGAGAAGAAGCCATCTAGCTAATAACTATGGACCCGTAGGTCTGAAGTAAACTACTCACACATCACCGGAGAGGCCATGGAGTTGATGTAGGGCCCCTCCATGATCGATGCCCCCTCCGATGGAGCTCCGGAAAAAGGCCCCGAGATGGGATCTCTCGGGTACAAAAGGTTGCGGCGGTGGAATTAGGTTTTCGTGGTGCTCCTGGATGTTTGGGGTGTGGATATATATAGGAGGAAGAAGTACGTCGGTGGAGCAACGAAGGGCCCGCGAGGGTGGAGGGCGCGCCCCCCTGCCTCGTGCCTTCCTCCGTTGTTTCTTGACGCCCACTCCAAGTCTCCTGGATCTCGTTCATTGAGAAAATCACATTCCCGAAGGTTTCATTCCGTTTGGACTTCGTTTGATATTCCTTTTCTTCGAAACCCTAAAATAGGCAAAAAAAATAGCAATTTGGGCTGGGCCTCCGATTAGTAGGTTAGTCCCAAAAATGATATAAAAGTGTAAAATAAAGCCCATTAACATCCAAAATAGATAATATAATAGCATGGAGCAATCAAAAATTATAGATACGTTGGAGACGTATCAAAGGCTCCTCCAACGCGTCTGAATCCGGACCGCCATGATGGGAATCAGGCGAACCCTCCACCTCCGCCACCTCCTCCGCCTTCGGAGGCATGGGAAGCTGTGATGGCTGCCACCAATGCTAACACCCAGATGGTTTTTCAACTCTTGCAAGAGCGTAACCAAGGTCAAGGCAACCAAGGGAATCAAGGTCAAGGCAATTCAACAATCAGCCTCAGTTTGCTACCCTCAACCAGTTCCTTGCAAATCAGCCCAAGTCTTTCAGCAATTGTGTCGAGCCCACGGACGCCGATGATTGGCTCATGGACATCAGCAAGCATTTTGAATGTAGTATTGTCAGGCCTGAGGACTATGTCAAGTTCGCTTCTTTTCAGCTCAAGGACCAAGCAGCTGACTGGTATCAGCACGACAAAGATTCCAGAGGAGGTCAAGTGATTACCTGGGATGACTTCTGCCAGGACTTTCGAGCTCATCACATTCCAACAAGTGTTGTTGAGAGCAAGCGTGAGGAATTCCGCAATCTCAAGCAAGGAAGCATGTCCGTGTATCAATACAACATCCAGTTTCAGAAGCTTGCTCGCTTCGCAAGGTAGGACGTTCCTGATGAAAAGAGCATGATCTATCACTTCAGGGGTGGCCTCAGAGAGGATCTGGAGTTAGCTCTCGTTCTTGTTGAGCCTACTAAGTTCGACCAGTTCTATAACATGGCCCTCAAGCAAGAAGGTGCTCGGCTCAAGTGTGAGGCTTCAAAGAAGAGAATCAGGGATGCAGTTCAGTCTTCTTCCTCACAAGTGGCAGCTAAGCAACAGAAGTTCTGGCTTCCTCCGCCTCCTCCGTTTTGTCAGCCCTACCAGCAGAAGAACAAAGGTGGCCATGGATCTTCCCACCCACCAAACCCAGGCTATCATAACAAGTCTCATACTCAAGCTCCAAGGACAGATGCTCCTCCACCTTTCCGTCCTCTTTCAGAGGTCACTTGTTACAGGTGTGGTTTGAAAGGGCTTACTCAAACAAGTGCACCCAGAAGCGCCTTCCGCCTCCTCCTCCAGTCAGGTCAGCAAGCAATGCAGTCATCAAGCACAATCCCAAGTTTGCAAAGGTTAACATGTTGAATGCATCTCAAGCAGAGGATTCTTCACATGTGATCATGGGTAACCTCACACTTAAATCTATTCCTGCCAAAGTATTGTTTGATTCGGGTGCATCGCATTCTTTAATTCCCTTGCTGTTCACTGAGAAGCATGATTTGTGCCCCATAAATATTCCAAGGCCTCTATCAATAGTCTCCCCGGGAAAGGTAATGACCTCTCGTATGATGGTTCCGAATGTTGGTATCGAGATGGGCAACTATAAATTCCTGGCAGACTAAGACATAGCCTAGTGGTGGGAAGGGGCTAATGCCTTCCCACCCACCCAGGTTCAAGGCATGGTACTTGCACTTTGGGTTTGTTGCACCAATTATACTGTATGGGGTTCCCTTACAGTCTTTCTGTCAAAAAAACTATAAATTCTTGGCTTCCCCAATTGTTCTTGGCAATTACGATATTGATCTCATTCTCGGCATGGATTGACTATCTCAGCAGAAGGCATTTATTGATTGTGCTTCCAGGGAGATTAAATTGACGCACCCCTCTGAGGATGTGATCATCTTTGCCACTCGTGATGATACCATTTGGTTGTTCTCTCTCAATGGGAAGGGCGAGTTAGATGCAATTTCTCAGATTCTAGTTGTTTGTGAGTACCAAGATGTCTTTCCAGAAGAGCTTTCGGGTATGCCTCCTCACCGGCCAGTTGAGTTCATTATCGATCTTGAGCCCGGTACTGAACCCGTTTTCAAGCGTCCATACAATCTTGGACCAAAGCAGGTGAAGGAATTGAAGAAACAACTCGATGAACAAGAGCATCTGGGTCTGATCAGACCGAGTTCATCTCCGTGGGGTTGTGGTGTTCTTTTTGTCAAGAAGAAGGATGGCACGGACCGACTTTGCGTTGATTACCATCCATTGAACAAGAAGACAATCAAGAATAAGTACCCACTTCCCAACATCAATGAGCTATTCGAGCAACTCAAAGGTGCAAAGGTGTTCTCCAAGCTTGACCTCCATATGGGTTAACATCAGATTCGCATTCGTGAAGAAGATATCCCCAAGACCGCATTCAGAACAAGTTTTGGTTCTTATGAATACACTGTCATGTCTTTCGGCCTTGTCAATGCTCCTCCAACATTCTCTCAAATGATGAACTTCATCTTCAACCCCTACACAAATGAATCCGTCCTGGTGTATCTCGATGATATCGTGGTGTTCTCCAAGAATAAGAAGGATCATGCCAAACATTTGCGATTGGTGCTCGACAAGCTCAGAGAGTATCAACTCTATGCGAAGTTCTCCAAATGTGAGTTTTGGCTTGATGAAGTTCTTTACCTTAGCCACATCATCTCTTCCAAGGGCATTGTTGTTAATCCGGAGAAGGTTTCTGCAATTGTGAATTGGGAGCCTCCTCAGAATGTCAAGCAGCTCCGCAGTTTCCTTGGGCTTGCAAGCTATTGCCGAAGATTCATTGAGAATTTCTAAAAGATTGCAAAGCCTCTTTCCAACCTCCTCTAGAAGCATGTCAAGTATCCCTGAACGCATGAGTGTGACGTTGCTTTCAACACTCTCAAAGAGAAGCTAGTCTCAGCTCCTGTCCTAACTCCGCCTGATGAATCCAAGCCATTTGAAGTTTTCTATGATGGCTCATTGCAAGGTCTCGGTGCCGTGTTAATGCAAGAGAAGAAAGTTGTGGCCTATACTTTTCGTCAGTTGAAGCCCAACGAAAGGAACTACCCCACCCACGATCTTGAGTTGGCGGCAGTTGTCCATGCATTAATAACATGGAGACATCTCTTGTTGGGAAGGCAAGTGGACATTTTCACCGATCACAAGAGCCTCAAGTATATCTTCACTCAACCCAATCTCAACCTCCGGCAAACTCGTTGGGTCAAAATGATTCAAGAGTACATTCCGGGTATTGAATATACTCCAGGCAAGGCGAATGTGATTGCAGATGCTTTGAGCAGAAAGGCTTATTGCAACAGCTTAATTCTCAAGCCATTCCAACCAGGTCTTTGTGAAGCTTTCCGCAAGCTCAACCTCCAAGTTGTTCCTGGAGGTTTTCTTGCCAACCTTCAAGTCACTCCTACTTTGGAAGACCAAATTCGCGAGGCGCAACTCCTTGATACCATGGTGAAGAGGGTGAAACATGGTATTGCCAAGGGCTTACCCAAATACAAGTGCTATCGCATTGATGACAGGGACACCTTATTCTTAGAGGACTGGATTGTGGTTCCTAAAGGTGATCTAAGGAAGTTCATAATGAACGAAGCTGTAACACCCCGTATGTAACTTGCCATATTTGTATTCCAACTCTTGCCATTTCCGGCACTAAGTTATGTTATTTCCTCGTTGTCGGGTTTTTGTCTTTGTGTTGTTTTGTCTTTGTCATGCATCTCATATCATGTCATCATGTGCATCGCATTTGCATTCGGGTTTTTGTCTTTGTGTTGTTTTGTCTTTGTCATGCATCTCATATCATGTCATCATGTGCATCGCATTTGCATACATGTTTGTCTCATGCATCCGAGCTTTTTCCCCATTGTCCGTTTTGCATTCCGGCGCTCCTATGTCCTCCGGTGTCCCTTTCTACCTCTTTCCGTGTGTGCGGGTTAAACGTTTTCAGATTGGACCGAGACTTGCCATGCGGCCTTGGTTTACTACCGGTAGACCGCCTATCAAGTTTCGTGCCATTTGGACTTCGTTTGATACTCCAACGGTTAACCGAGGAGCCAAGAAGGCCTCGTGTGTGTTGCAGCCCAACACCTCTCCATGGTGGCCCAAAACCCACCTAAAACCCCTCCATCATCTAGATCGTTCGATCTCAATCGCGTGGCCAAAAACCGTGCTCAATTTGGAGCCTCCGAGCTCCCTCTACCTATATATATAGACACTCCCCCGAAATTCTGGATCCATTTCACCCCTAACCTAGCCCCCTTCCTCTCCGCGCGGCCGGACACGTCCGGTCCG
>NC_057797.1:180653799-180659228 GCF_018294505.1 Triticum aestivum | reverse complement strand
CGCTCCTCCATGCAAGCGCCCCGCCACCCTCGTCGACCGCCGCCCTCGCCTCGGTTTCCGCACCGAGCCGCCGCGCCCGAGCCCTCCTCCCAACGCCCGCCTCGCCGTCCTTCTTCCTTACTCCGGCCAAACTCCGGCGACCTCGACGAACTCCGGCCATCCTCGGGTTCCGCGCTACTACAGTGCCCCGATCCGGATCCAGATCTGGAACCCTAACCTCGGTTGACTTTTGCCCTAATTTCAGTAATTTTATGCATTTTTCATCGCATCGTATCTCTGCAACCGTTGCTCCGTTTCAGGCGTGTAGCATATCAAATTGTTCGCCTCGACGAGTAATTCATTTCATCTCATTGCATCATGTTCATTTGAGCTCATCTTGATGCACTAAATGTTGTTGGAAGAGTGCTAGTTTATATTAGTTTCAGATTCTTATCAGTAATTGGACATTTGTCATTTTTGCCATGATTAATGTGTGCCTCCTATGAACTTGAGCCCTACATGAGTTTTGAACTATGCCATGCCATCTTTACAGGGGTGTATGCCATGTATTTTTGTGATCTTTGTGGTGACTAGCACAAGCATGCAAAGTAGCCCTCGTAATGTTGCTGATTTCAGGGACTTAGAAATCTTCTAAGTCATTGCCCTGATAATATTTTTATGCCATGTATTCATGTTGCTACATATTGATCCATGCCTCTTTTGAGCATGATCAGTAAGGATGTTTTGTAGATATTGTGGTGCTCTATCCATCCATGTCTTTGTTTCCAATTATGGAGCACCCTAGGTTGACTCAATCGAGCTCTACTTTTGCTATAAAATGTTCCTGACAGAATGTTTACGTGTTAAGCATTTTGCCGAGGTTGTTGTAGTTGATCCGTGCATGCTATGAGGTTGTTCTTGCCATGTTTAGCTTCTATGCCATGTCCATTTGTTGGGTGTATGCTTAGTATGTCATGCAATGCCTTGTAGTGAGTGCATCGAGCTCATAAACATGCCTACTTAATATTTGTTTTGCTATGTTCCCGTTTTCTACTAAGTCTGAATCTGTAAACGATAATTGCTA
Source organism: Triticum aestivum (assembly GCF_018294505.1). Classification (NCBI taxonomy): domain Eukaryota; kingdom Viridiplantae; phylum Streptophyta; class Magnoliopsida; order Poales; family Poaceae; genus Triticum; species Triticum aestivum. The sequence goes on along the minus strand of NC_057797.1, from coordinate 180,658,165 downwards.
TGTTCACATGGATGCCATTGTATTTTCTGATCCCTTTTGGCTTATGGTCAGTAAGGGGCTTTTGTTGTATGGTTTGAGTATATTCATGTCATGCCTTGCTTGCCATGATATGTTCCTGCAGCATATTGTTACCTTGCTCTAAACATTGCTTCCTGATTTTAAATTCCTGACATGTTAATTTCACCAAGTCTGTAACCTGGTATCTTTTGCACTTTTGCCATGCTTGTTTGAACCTGCTATTGAGTGAATTAGCCGTAGCTCAGTGTTCATCTTTTGTCAAGCATCTTGAGTGGATCCCTGCCATGTATTTTGTTGCTATGTTAGAGTGTTGTAGCATGTTGTTCTTGATGCATTTAGATGGCCTCGTGCTCTTAATCGCAGATCGGTGCCATATTTGTTTTGCTTGTCATTTCCAAACCGTGCATCCGATTCTGGCGATCTTTATATCGATTTCGACCGAAATCAACTCACCTTTCCAGTGGCACTCTTGGTTTTCCAAGTTGAGGCCAGGTTCAATCTTTCCTTTCCGAAACATGCATATGCATCGCATATCATATCCCGCATATCATGCCATGTTTTGCATCATGTTGCTTGTGCATTGCACGTGGTTGATTGTGTCTCCCTTTGCTTTTGTTCTTGCTTTGGGTAGAGCAGGGAGACGAGTACGTGATCGAGGAGCCCGTTGAGTACGTTTACGAGGATCAAGCTAACGTCAACTCAGAGAACTTTGCAGGCAAGATGACCATACCCTCGAAATCACTTCTATCTTTGCTTGCTAGATGCTCGCTCTTTTGCTGTGCCTATGCTACGATACCTACCACTTACTTATCATTCCTCCCATATTGCCATGTCAAATCTCTAACCCACCTTGTCCTAGCAAAACCATTGTTTGGCTATGTTACCGCTTTGCTCAGCCCCTCTTATAGCGTTGCTAGTTGCAGGTGAGGTTTGGAGTTTGTTCCTTGTTGGAACATGTTTATTGTTGGGATATCATTATTATATCTTATCTACTTTAATGCATCTATATACTTGGTAAAGGGTGGAAGGCTGTGCCTTATGCCTGGTGTTTTGTTCCACTCTTGCCGCCCTAGTTTCCGTCATACTGGTGTTATATTCCTTGATTTTGCGTTCCTTACACGGTTGGGTTATATGGGAACCCCTCGACAGTTCACCTTGAATAAAACTCCTCTAGCATGGCCCGACTTTGGTTTTACCATTTTCCACCTAGCCACTTTTTCCCTTGGGTTCCGCGGACTCAAGGGTCATCTTTATTTTAAACCCCCGGGCCAGTGCTCCTCTGAGTGTTGGTCCAACCTGTCAGCTGCCGGTGGCCACCAGGGGCAACTCTGGGCTGGCCTATCGGAACCTTGGACAATCCGGTGTGGCCTGAGAACGAGATATGTGCAGCTCCTATCAGGATTTGTAGGCACATTCGGGTGGCTTTGCTGGTTTAGTTTTACCATTGTCGAGATGTCTTGTAACCGGGATTCCGAGTCTGATCGGGTTTTCTTGGGAGAAGGAATATGCTTTGTTGACCATGAGAGCTTGTGGTGGGCTAAGTTAGGACACCCCTGCAGGGATTTGATCTTTCAAAAGTCGTGCCCACGGTTATGGGCAGATGGGAATTTGTTAATGTCCGGTTGTAGAAAACCTAAAACTTAACTTAATTAAAATGAATCAACAGAGTGTGTGGCCGTGATGGTCTCTTTTCGGCGGAGTCCGGGAAGAGAACACGATCTCGTGTTATGCTTGAACGTAGGTTGTTCTAGGATCATTTCTTGATCATAGTTCATCGACCGTGCCTTTGCCTTCTCTTCTTGCTCTCATTTGCGTATGTTAGCCACCATATATGCTAGTGCTTGCCAAAGCTCCACCTCATACCTTTTACCCTTCCTTTAAGCTTAAATAGTCTTGATCGCGAGGGTGTGAGATTGCTGAGTCCCCGTGACTCACAGATTACTTCCAAAACCAGATGCAGGGACCGATGATACTGCTCCAGGAGATTCGACTGAGCTCAAGTGGGAGTTCAATGAGGACTCGGGACGATACTACGTTTCCTTTCCAGACGATCAGTAGTGGTGCCCAGTTGGGGCGATCGGGGGCTTTGTCGCATTTGGGGTTGTTCTTTATTTTGGTTCCGTAGTCGGACCTCGAGTGTATCTGGATGAACGTAATGTTATTTATGCTTTTGTGTGACGTGGCGAGTGTAAGCCAACTATGTACCTCTTTTCCTTATTCATTACATGGATTGTTGTGAAGATTACCTCACTTGCGACATTGCTTACAATGCGGTTATGCCTCTAAGTCGTGCTTCGACACCTGGGAGATATAGCCGCATCGTGGGCGTTACCGAAGCGCACAATTCTCTTCTTTCCATTCATCCAAGCGGTTCGAATATGTACCATGACCTCAAGCAATCATATTTGGTGGACTCGAATGAAGCAAGAGATTGCTCAATTCATGAATGAATGTGATGTCTGTCGAAGGGTGAAAGTAGAACACCAACGACCAGCTGGTCTCCTCCAACCTCTTGTTATTCCAGAATGGAAGTTTGATCATATCGAAATGGATTTTGTCACTGGATTTCCCAATTCCAAGCGTGGGAATGATGCTATCTTTGTTGTCATTGATAAGCTTACAAAAGTGGCTCATTTCCTTCCAATCAAAGAATCTATCACGGCAGCTCAGTTGGCAGAGCTATACACCTCCAGAATGGTCTCGTTGCACGGTATTCCGCAGTTGATCTCTTCAGACCACAGAAGCATTTTCACTTCTAAGTTCTGGGACTCCTTCCAGAAGGCCATGGGCACCAACATTTGCTTCAGCACGGCTTTCCATCCTCAAACAAGTGGCCAAATCGAGTGAGTCAGTCAAATCTTCGAAGACATGCTTAGAGCTTGTGTCATCTCTTTCGGTATGAAGTGGGAAGATTGTATTCCATATGCCGAATTCTCCTACAACAACAACTTCCAAGCAAGTTCGGGCAAGGCCCCATTCGAAATTCTATATGGCAGAAAGTGTTGTACTCCTCTCAATTGGTCTGAGACTAGTGAACACCAACTTCTTGGCAATGACTTGATCACAAAAGCTGAAGAAATGTGTAAAGTCATCCATGAGAATCTCAAAGCCGCGCAATCGCGCCAGAAGAGTTACTATGATAGCAAGCACTGTGACTTGGCTTTCGAGATTGAATACCACGTCTACCTCCACGTATCTTTAATGAAAGGCACTCGGCGCTTCGGTATCAAAGGGAAGCTTTCCCCTAGATACATGGGTCCTTTCAAGATCATTGGCAAAAGAGGCGACCTCGCCTATCAACTCCAGCTTCCGTCTAACTTCGCAAATGTGCATGATGTGTTTCACATGTCGCAGCTTCGCAAGTGCTTCAAGACGCCTAAGCACACTATCAACTTCGATGAGATTGACCTCCAAGAATATTTGTCTTATCATGAGCATCTAGTTGCTATTCTTGAAGAAACCGAGCGCAAAACTCGCAACAAGTCGATCAAATTCCTGAAAGTTAAGTGGTCTCACCATTCCGACCGAGAAGCCACCTCAGAGCGCGAGGATCACCTCCGTTCCGAATATCCGGAGTTCTTTCAGTCCTAGATCTAGGGTCGAGATCCTATTGTAGTGGTGGAGAGTTGTAACGCCCCGCATGTATGATCAATGAATTTGGTAGAATCTACCAACATTCAAAAAAATTGTAACTCCAACTCTTGCCATTTCCGGCTATGTGATATATTTTTTCCTTCGTGGTTGTGTTTTGTATTTGTTTTGCACTTTGTTCATGTCATGCATTTCATCTCATGTCATCATGTGAATCTCATTTGCATTCATGTTCGTCTCATGCATCTAGTTATTTTCTCCGTTGTCCGTTTCGGAATCCGACACTCCCACATGCACCCGTTGCACCTCTCAGATCTTGTTTCGTGAGTGGGATAAAAACGTTCTCGAAGTGGGTCGAGATTTTTCGAGTGGCCTTGGTACATCACCAGTAGGTCGCCTATCAAATTTTGTTCCATTTGGAAGTCTTTTGATGCCCCAACGGTTAACCATGTAACCGCAAAAGCCCCTCTCTCTCATTGCAGCCCAGCACCCCTCCAAAACAGCCCACTAGCCCATCTAAACCCCCTACATGCTCCCCGTCAGTGTATCACGATTGTGTGGGCGAAAACCGCACCTCATTTGGACTCTCCTAGCTCCCCCTACCTATAAATATGCCTCCCCCTCCTCAAAATCCAGGTGAAACCCTAGCCCCACCCTCCTCCGCACCGCCGGACACGTCCGGGCGACGCCCTGGCCAATCATGTCACGCCACATGGGCCACTCCGCCACCCCACCGCCGAAGCCTGCCGCGGCCCGC
>NC_057797.1:180619378-180653487 GCF_018294505.1 Triticum aestivum | reverse complement strand
TGCTGCGCGCGCCTGACGCCGCCGCCCGTCGCCGCCGCCGCCTCGCCATGGATCCGGTCGGGCCGGACCGGATCGGGCGCCCCCGAGCCTCGCCGGCCCTCTCCTCCAGCTCCGGCCGCCGTCTCCTCCAACTCCGGCGACTTCTCCGGCCGCCTCATAATCCGTGCTGTCTGAAACCCTAGATCCGGAGGGGTATAATTTTTCTCTAAGTCCTAGAATTTTTCATCTCATGTGCTCATCTTTGACAAGTCATATCTCCATGCATATAGCTCTGATTTGCGCATATGATATATCAAAATGTTCGTCTCGTGATGCTCCCAATGTTCGTGTCATTTGCATGCATGTTACTATCCATATTGATGCCCAAATCTTCGTTGCAATAGTGCTATATGATGTTGTCTGCTGGAATTCATCATAACTTGCTAATTTGTCATTTTCATTGCATTTTGTGTGTGCATCCTATGAGCATCATGTCTACATGTTTTAGAAGCATCTCCATGCCATCTTTACAGTGGTGCAAGCCTTGTATTTTTATGATCTCTGTGGTTACTAGCACAATCATAAAAAGTAGGCTATATGATGTTACTGATTTTAGACATTTAGTAATTTTGCTGTCTTTTCCTGTTACATTATGATGCTATGTTGTCTTGTTGCCACAAGTAGATCCATCCATATTTTGATGAACTTTAGTAAGAGTGTTTTGAAGATATGGTTATGCTCTATCCATTCATTCCTCTGGTTGCAATTATGGAGTACTCTAGCTTGTCATCACCATGCTCTATTTTTGATAAATATTGTTGCTGGCAGATTGTTAACATGAAGTTCATTTTTGCCATGTGTCTTGCTAGTGATCCATGCACCCTGTGAACTTGCTCTTGCCATGTTTAGCTTCATAAATGTGTCTACTTACTGTTGGGTACCTTATGATGCCATGAAATGTTTTGTGGTGAGTGGCATGAGCTTGTAAAGTTGCTATCATGAATCTGTTTCTGCCATGCTATGTTTTTCTTTGAAGTCTGAAACTGATCATATCACTTGCCATGTTTGCTTTGATGCTACCATCTTTCCTGTGCATTTTTGGCTAAAGTTCAGTAAGGGAGTTTTTTTATTTGTCTTTAGTACTAGCATGCCATGCCTTTGTTTGCCATGATATGTTTCTGTAGCATGTTGTTTGCTATCTCTAAACATTGCTACCTGATGTTGTTTATGACATGTTTAGTATTTTCACTAAGTCTGTGAAGTTGTTATCATTTGCATTTTTGCCTTGCTATTTTAGGCTTGTTCTGGTGGGTTCTAGCGGGAGCTCAGTGTTCATGATTTGTAGAGCTTCACCTATAATTCACTGTCATGTGCTTTATTTCTATGTTGGAGTGCTGTAGCATGATACGTCTCCATCGTATCTACTTTTCCAAACACTTTTGCCCTTGTTTTGGACTCTAACTTGCATGATTTGAATGGAACTAACCCGGACTGACACTGTTTTCAGCAGAATTGCCATGGTGTTATTTACGTGCAGAAACAAAAGTTCTCAAAATGACCTGAAACTCCATGGAGCGTATTTTTGGAAATAATAAAAAATACTAGCAAAATCAATGCCAGGGGGCCCACACCCTAGCCACGAGGGTGGGGGCGCGCCTGCCCCCCTGGGCACGCCCCCCTACCTCGTGGGCCCCCTGGAGCTCCTCCGACCTCAACTCTAACTCTATATATTCATGTTTGGAGAGAGAGAAAAATCAGGGAGTAGGATTCATCGTGTTTTACGATACGAAGCCGCCGCCAAGCCCTAAAACTCTCGGGAGGGCTGACCTGGAGTCCGTTTAGGGCTCCGGAGAGGGGAATCCATCGCCATCGTCATCATCAACCTTCCTCCATCACCAATTTCATGATGTTCACCGCCGTGCGTGAGTAATTCCATCATAGGCTTGCTGGACGGTGATGGGTTGGATGAGATTTATCATGTAATCGAGTTAGTTTTGTTAGGGTTTGATCCCTAGTATCCACTATGTTCTGAGATTGATGTTGCTATGACTTTGCTATGCTTAATGCTTGTCACTAGAGCCTGAGTGCCATGATTTCAGATCCGAACCTATTATGTTTTCATCAATATATGAGAGTTCTTGATCCTATCTTGCAAGTCTATAGTCACCTACTATGTGTTATGATCTGGCAACCCCGAAGTGACAATAATTGGGACCACTCCCGGTGATGACCGTAATTTGAGGAGTTCATTTATTCCTTATGTGTTAATGCTTTGGTCCGGTACTCTATTAAAAGGAGGCCTTAATATCCCTTAGTTTCCGCTAGGACCCCCACTGCCACGGGAGGGTAGGACAAAAGATGTCATGCAAGTTCTTTTCCATAAGCACGTATGACTATATTCGGAATACATGCCTACATTACATTGATGAATTGGAGCTAGTTCTGTGTCACCCTAGGTTATGACTGTTACATGATGAACCACATCCGGCATAATTCTCTATCACCGATCCATTGCCTACGAGCTTTCCATATATTGTTCTTCGCTTATTTACTTTTCCGTTGCTATTTTTACACTCACTACAAAATACCAAAAACATTACTTTTGATATCATTACCTTTTGCTACCGTTACCACTACTATCATATTACTTTGCTACTAAATACTTTGCTGCAAATATTAAGTTTCTAGGTGTGGTTGAATTGACAACTCAGCTGTTAATACTTGAGAATATTCTTTGGCTCCCCTTGTGTCGAATCAATAAATTTGGGTTGAATACTCTACCCTCAAAAAATGTTGCGATCCCCTATACTTGTGGGTTATCAAGACTATTTTCTGGCGCCGTTGTCGGGGGCATAGCTCTATTCTTTGAGTCACTTGGCATTTATATCTGCTTATAATTATGAAGAACTTGAAAGATCCAAGAACCAAGATTTATCCCTCAACTACGAGGGGAGGTAAGGAACTGCCATCTAGCTCTGCACTTGATTCACCTTCTATTTTGAGTAAGCTTGTGACACCTAAACCTGCTTCTGTTATTCAATCTGATATGTCGCATGTTATTGATGATGCCACTTCTGCTATGCATGATACTTATGATGAAACTACTTCTATGCTTGATAGTACTGTGCCACTTGGTGAATTTCTTGATGAACAACTTGCTAGGGTTAGAGAGAATGAAATTATTGAAACTGATAATATTGATGAAAGTGATGATGAAGACTCTCCCCCTAATAAATATGAATTGCCTGTTGTTCCTGAGGGTTATTTTATGGATGTAGAAGCTACTAGAGCTATTTTAGCTTGTAATGATAGAAGTGATCTTAAGAAGTTATAAGCTAAATGGAAGCAGCAATCCCTTAATGCTAGAATGAAACCTGACCCTGCTTTTGCTACTTCACATATCTGTGTTACTGATAAGGATTATGAATTCTCTGTTGATCCTGATATAATTACTTTGGTTGAATCTGATCCTTTTTATGGCTATGAATCTGAAACTGTTGTGGCACATCTTACTAAATTAAATGATATAGCCACCCTGTTCACTAATGATGAGAGAACTCGCTACTTTTATATCCTTAAAATATTTCCGTTCTCATTAAAGGGTGATGCTAAGATATGGTTTAATTCTCTTGATCCTGGTTGTGTGCGTAGTCCCAAGGATATGATTTATTACTTCTCTGCAAAATATTTCCCTAGTCATAAGAAACAAGCTGCCTGAAGGGATATATATAATTTTGTGCAAATTGAAGAAGAGAGTCTCCCACAAGCTTGGGGAGGCTTCTCCAATTACTTAATGCTTTGCATGATCATCCTCTTAAGAAAAATGAAATACTTGATATCTTTTATAATGGACTAACCGATGCTTCCAGAGATTACCTGGATAGTTGTGTTGGTTCTGTTTTCAGGGAAAGAACACCGGATGAAGCTGAAATTCTATTAAACAATATGTGGACTAATGAAAATAATTGGACAGTTCCTCAGCCTATTCCTAAACCAACTCCAAAGAAGAGATGTGTTCTATTTCTCAGTCTTGAAGATATGCAAGAGGCAAAGAAATCCATGAAAGAAAAGGGTATTAAAGTTGAAAATGTTAAGAATTTACCTCCTATTGAAGAAATACATGGTCTTAATTTACCACCTGTCAAAGAAATGCATAATTTTAATCCATCTCCTATTGAAGAAATACATGGTCTTGATAACCCGACACAGGTAGTAAAGGTAAATTCTCTCTATAGATAAGATAAAGCTGAAATCCCATTTACTAAGTTTGCTAGCCCATGCTTAGATGAGTTTGATAAATTTATGGTTAAGAAAGAAGACTTCAATGCTTATTTTGGTAGAGAATTAAAACGCGGTGCTGATATGCTTGAACACTTGGGTGATTATATGGCTAATCTCAAAGGTGAACTTAAACTTATTAGTAAGCATGCTTCTATGGTTACCACTCAAGAAGAACAAGTACTTAAAGCTCAAAATGATTTGCTCAATGAATTGAATAGTAAGAATAATGATTTTGCTGTTAGAGTGGCTACTATAACTGGTAAAATGACTCAAGAACCTTTGTATCCTAAAGGCCGCTCTAAGAGAATTGAGCAAGATTCTGAGAGAAATAATATAGATGCACCTAGTCCTTCTAAAAGGAAGAAAAAGAAGAATGATAGGACTTTGCATGCTTCTAGTGAACCTATTACTGAAACACCTGAGAATCCAAATGATATTTCTATTTCTGATGCTGAAACACAATCTGGTAATGAACCTGAAACTAGTGATAATGTTAATGATAATGTTCATGTTGATACCCAACCTAGCAATGATAATGATACAGAAATTGAACCTGTTGTTGATCTTGATAAGCCACAATCAAAGAATTAACGTTATGATAAGAGAGACTTTGTTGCTAGGAAACATGGTAAAGAAAGAGAACCATAGGTTCAAAAACCCATGCCTTTTCCTCCCAAACTATCCAAGAAAAAGGATGACGAGGATTTTGAGCGCTTTGCTGAAATGATTAGACCTATCTTTTTGCGTATGCGATTAACTGATATGCTCAAAATGAATCCTTATGTTAAGTACATGAAAGAAATTGTTACTAATAAAAGAAAGATACCGGGAGCTGAAATTTCCACCATGCTTGCTAATTATACTTTTAAGGGTGGAATACCAAAGAAACTTGGGGATCCAGGAATACCCACTATACCATGCTCCATTAAAAGGAATTATGTTAAAACTGATTTATGTGATCTTGGAGCCGGTGTTAGTGTTATGCCTCTCTCTTTATATCGTAGACTTGATTTGAATAAGTTGACACCTACTGAAATATCTTTGCAAATGGCTGATAAATCAACTGCTATACCTGTCAGTATTTGTGAGGATGTGCCTGTTGTGGTTGCAAACGTTACTATTTTAATGGACTTTGTTATTCTTGATATTCCTGAGGACGATAGTATGTCTATAATTCTTGGAAGACCCTTTTTGAATACTGCAGGGGCTGTTATTGATTGCAACAAAGGCAATGTCACTTTTCATGTTAATGGTAATGAGCATACGGTACACTTTTCGAGGAAACAACCTCAAGTCCACAGTATCAATTCTATTGGAAAAATTCCATCGATTATTTTTGGAGGTTTTGAATTTCCTCTTTCTACTCTCAAGAAGAAATATGATATTATTATTGTTGGGGATGTGCATATCCTCGTTGAGGTAACCTAGTGTTATTCGAAAATTCTCCGGTTCCATGTTATTCGGAAAGAATTTGTTAACAAGACTTGATCAACCTTGTTAATGGATTCCTTTTGATGATCATGAGATGGATGAATTTAGAAAAACACAACTCTCTGTACCATCTTTTTACTTTCTGTTATTTATATTAAATAAAATAAAAATAGTATTTCCTGTCTGTTATCTGAATTATCCATGCAATATAAAAATACCCTGAAAATAAAAGTTCTCCAAATGCCCTGAAATTTAAATATGATTTTTTCTGGAATATTTGAGAATATTTGGCACTGAGAACACGGGAGGGGGGCATCCACCTGGCCATGACGGTGGAGGGCGCGCACTACCCCCTGGGCGCGCGCCCTGCCTTGTGAGCCCACAGTGGACTTCGTCCACTTATTCCTGCACCCACACACTCCTTCTTCCTCTCACAAACACCATTATCCAGCTCAAGCACGAGTTCTAGCTCATTTTGCTGCGGTTTTCAATCTCCTTGCTCAAAGCACCTCTCACAAAACTGCTTTGGGGATTCTTCCTTGGTATGTGACTCCTCCAATGGTCCAATTAGTTTTTGTTCTAGTGCTTTATTCATTGCATATTTTTGCTGCCTAGGTGACCCTGCTCTTGAGCTTGCATGTCAAATTTATGTGGTTCCAAGTAGTTTTGATGCATGATATAGGCTCTAGGCACTTGTAGGAGTAGTTGCTATTAATTTTGTTGAGGTTGGTTCACTTTTATTTGAAGTTTCTAAAAATTTCAGAAATTTTTTAGAGGAGGCAGAAGAGTATAAGAGGAGAGCTGAGATAGCTCGCCTCCAAGCTGCAGCCCACGATGCAATGACTGCTGCATCTCAGTACGACCCCAACTACAACTTTGGATATCCGCCAGGCCAGCCGTGGCCATAGACCAACTTAAGCCAAAAGCCTAAGCTTGGGGGAGTATGTATTTCTCATCGACATTACATTCATGTTCACACACTCATTGCTAGATGTTGGTGCTCATACCTTTTCATTGTATCATCCATTGCTAGTTTATTTCCTTTTTATGCTTTCTTCTTGTGTGTTTGTTAAACCTTAAGAAAAACCAAAAAAAATTAGTTGTAGCTTTTAGCTAGTTTTAATTTCCATGTTTGTAGTAGTAATTAAAAAGAAAACCCAAAAATATGTCATGTTCTTCTTTTGCTTGTTGGGAGCTTTCCCGTGTAAATAGTTTTATTTCTTTTCTTTTCTTTCAGGGTCTATAGGAGAAGACCGTGATTAAATTGTTGAAGTGGCTCTTATATGCATTATTGTTGATCTGACAAAAGAGCCCCTATTGCCTTGTCTTCTCCTGTTTATTGAATGCTTGCAGATTCCAGCTTAGTCCAATGCACATGCACTATTATTATTATCCACATAGTTCAGTCGTGCAAGTGAAAGGCAATTAGGACGATATATGATGGACTGACTGAGATGAGAAAAGCTGGTATGAACTCGACCTCTCTTGTTTTTGTAAATATGATTAGTTCATTGTTCCTGATTCAGCCTATTATCAATAAACATGTTTGCAATGACAACTAGAGATCATAGTTTCTTGTGCCATGCTTAATTAGCTAGGAGCCTATAATGGTTCACCTTGCTTGCCAACATGCTATTAAAATGGTTGTGATGTGGTATGATAGGGTGGTATCCTCTTTTGAACGATTCGAGTGGCTTGACTTGGCACATGTTCACGCATGTAGTTGAAACAAAATCAACATAGCCTCTACAATATTTATGGTCGTGGTGCATTATATCCTACTCATGCTTGCATTAGGTGTTGATTAATTTTAATGCATGTTCATGACTGTTGTCGCCCTCTAGCTGGTCGCTTCCCAGTCTTTTTCTAGCCTTCACCTGTACTAAGCGGGAATACTGCTTGTGCATCCAACTCCATAAACCCCAAAGTTATTCCATATGGGTCCACCATGCCTACCTATATACAGTATCTACCTGCCGTTCCAAGTAAATTTGTATGTGCCAAACTCTAAACCTTCAAATAAATATCTTGTTTTGTATGCTCGAATAGCTCATGTATCAACTAGGGATGGCTGTATCTTGCATGTTAGGCGGGTTATTCTCAAGAGGAGTGGACTCCGCTCCTCACTCACGAGAGAATGGCTGGTCGTCGGGATACCCAGTCCCATGCTTTATGCAAATCAAATCAAAATAATTGCAAACAAAACTCCCCCTGGGACTCTTGTTAGTTGGAGGCACTCGTTGTTTCGAGCAAGCCATGGATTGATGCTTGTTGGTGGAGGGGGAGTATAAACTTTACCATTATGTTTGGGAACCGCCTGTAATGTGTGTAGCATGGAAGATATCGCCATCTCTTGGTTGTTATGTTGACAATGGAAGTATACCGCTCAAAATATTATTCATCTCTATTTCAAAACTAAGCTCTGGAACCTCTACAAATCCCTGCTTCCCTATGCGAAGGGCCTATCTATTTACTTTTATGTTGAGTCATCACCCTCTTATCAAAAAGCACCAGTTGGAGAGCACCACTGTCAGTTGCATTCATTACTGTTAGTTTACATTGAGTATGACTTGACTGGATCTCTTTTACCATGAATTACAATGTCTAGTCTGTCCTTGATCTTTAAAGGTGCTCTGCATTTATGTTTTGCGGTCTCAGAAAGGGCTAGCGAGATACCATCTTGTTATATCATATTATGATTGTTTTAAGAAAGTGTTGTCATCCGAGATTTATTATTATTGCTCACTAGTTGATTATGCCATTCATATGAGTAAACATGAGACCTAAGCATTATTGTGAATATGGTTAGTTTATAATCTTTGCTGAAAACTTGAATGCTGGCTTTACATATTTACAACAACAAGAGCAAACAGAATTTGTAAAAGTTTTTCTTTATCACTTTTAGTTTGTCAACTAAATTGCTTGAGGACAAGCAAAGGTTTAAGCTCGGAGGAGTTGATACGTCTCCGTCGTATCTACTTTTCCAAACACTTTTGCCCTTGTTTTGGACTCTAACTTGCATGATTTGAATGGAACTAACCCGGACTGACGCTATTTTCAGCAGAATTGCCATGGTGTTATTTATGTGCAGAAACAAAAGTTCTCAAAATGACCTGAAACTCCACGGAGCGTATTTTTGGAAATAATAAAAAATACTGGCAAAAGATCAATGTCAGGGGGCCCACACCCTAGCCACGAGGGTGGGGCGCGCCTGCCCCCTGGGCGCGCCCCTACTTCGTGGGCCCCCTGGAGCTCCTCCGACCTCAACTCCAACTCCATATATTCGTGTTCGGGGAGAAAAAAAATAAGGGAGTAGGATTCGTCGCGTTTTATGATACGGAGCCGCAGCCAAGCCCTAAAACCTCTCGGGAGGGCTGATCTGGAGTCCGTTTGGGGCTTCAGAGAGGGGAATCCGTCACCATCATCATCAAACTTCCTCCGTCACCAATTTCATGATGTTCACCGCCGTGCGTGAGTAATTCCATCATAGGCTTGTTGGACGGTGATGGGTTGGATGAGATTTATCATGTAATCGAGTTAGTTTTGTTAGGGTTTGATCCCTAGTATCCACTATGTTCTGAGATTGATGTTGCTATGACTTTGATGTGCTTAATGCTTGTCACTATAGCCCGAGTGCCATGATTTCAGATCTGAACCTATTATGTTTTCATCAATATATGAGAGTTCTTGGTCCTATATTGCAAGTCTATAGTCACCTACTATGTGTTATGATCCGGCAACCCCGAAGTGACAATAATCGGGATCACTCCCGGTGATGACCGTAGTTTGAGGATTTCATTTATTCACTATGTGTTAATGCTTTGGTCCGGTACTCTATTAAAAGGAGGCCTTAATATCCCTTAGTTTCTGCTAGGACCCCGCTGCCACGGGAGGGTAGGACAAAAGATGTCATGCAAGTTATTTTCCATAAGCATGTGTGACTATATTCGGAATACATGCCAACATTACATTGATGAATTGGAGCTAGTTCTGTGTCAGCCTAGGTTATGACTGTTACATGATGAACCACATCCGGCATAATTCTCTATCACCGATCCATTGCCTACGAGCTTTCCATATATTGTTCTTCGCTTATTTACTTTTCCGTTGCTATTGTTACAATCACTACAAAATACCAAAAACATTACTTTTGATATCATTACCTTTTGCTACCATTACCACTACTATCATATTACTTTTCTACTAAATACTTTGCTGCAGATATTATGTTTCCAGGTGTGGTTGAATTGACACCTCAACTGCTAATACTTGAGAATATTCTTTGGCTCCCCTTGTGTCGAATCAATAAATTTGGGTTGAATACTCTACCCTCGAAAACTGTTGCGATCCCCTATACTTGTGGGTTATCATAGCATAGTTTCTTGTTGCATCTTAAGTACTATGATGTTGTTAAGCGCAGTTTTCCGTCGTTCTTGTTTTGCTCGTCATTTGCAAACTGTGCATCCGTTTCCGGTTACCCTTATATCGATCTCAACCGAAATCACCCCATCTTTTCTAGTGGCATGCTTGTTTTGCCAAGTTGATGCCATGACCATATTTTCCCTTCCAAAGTACCCATATCCATTGCACATCATATCTTGCATTCCATGCCATGTCTTGCATCATGTTGCTTGTGCATTGCACCGTGATTGATTGTTGTTCTGTTGCTTGTATTCTTGCTTTGGATAGAGCCGGGAGACGAGTTCGTGAACAAGGAAATGTTGAGTACGTTAACGAGGAGCAAGATTTCGACAACTCTGAGAACTTTGCAGGCAAGATGATCATTACTCTTGATATCACTTCTATCTTTGCTTGCTAGTTGTTCGTTCTATCGCTATGTCGCGCTACCTACCACTTGTTTATCATGCCTCCCATATTGCCATGTCAAGCCTCTATCCCACCTTCCTAGCAAACCGTTGTTTGGCTATGTTACCGCTTTTGCTCAGCCCCTCTTATAGTGTTGCTAGTTGCAGGTGCCTTGCAGGTTGTTCCATTTTGGAACATGGATATGTTGGGATATCACAATATCTCTTTTTTAATTAATGCATCTATATACTTGGTAAAGGGTGGAAGGCTTGGCCTTTTGCTCGGCGTTTTGTTCCACCTTTGCCGCCTTAGTTTCCATCATACCGGTGTTATGTTCCTTGAATTTTGTGTTCCTAACACGGTCGGGGTGTTATGGGCCCCCCTTGTCTCTTCGCCTAAAGTAAAACTTTCCCGAGGAGATCCAATGTTGGTTTTACCATTTGCATAATAACAACTAAAATTGTGCATAGGGAGTAATTAACCTGTGAACTCTTAATCAACCCCCGGGCCAGTGCTCGACATGAGTGTTGGTCCACCTACCTAGCAGTCGGCGGTGCCGCTCTTTGGCTATCGTCCACTTCGCATAGACGGATGAGTCCATAGATAGAGAGTGTGCGGCTCTGGACACGGATCTGACTCACCGGGAGATCTCCTTGGGATAGTTTTCCTTTCTTCGAAGAGCTTGTGCACCGGGATTCCGAGAATACTCGGTGTGTCCCGTGATGGAGGATTGTCTCCGCGGATCATGAGCTTGTCATGGGCTAAGTTGGGACACCCCTGCAGGGTATAAACTTTCGAGAGCCGTGCATGCGGTTATGTGGCAGATGGGAATTTGTTAATATTCAGTT
Organism: Triticum aestivum; assembly: GCF_018294505.1. Taxonomy (NCBI): domain Eukaryota; kingdom Viridiplantae; phylum Streptophyta; class Magnoliopsida; order Poales; family Poaceae; genus Triticum; species Triticum aestivum. Next base: position 180,642,142 of record NC_057797.1, on the reverse strand, counting down.
GTAGAGAACTTGACACTTGACTTAATTAAAATGCGCCAACCGTGTGTGTAACCATGATGGTCTCTTTACGATGAGGTTCGGGAAGGGAACACGATGGGGTTATGTATGAACGTAAGTAGTTCAGGATCACTTCTTGATCACTTCTAGTTTCTCATCTTACTCTTGTTCTCGTATGTTAGCCACCATATTTGCTTAGCGCTTGTTGCAACTCCACCTCATACCCACATCCTACCCATAAGCTTAAATAGACTTGATCTCGCGGGTTTTGAGATTGTTGAGTCCTCATGACTCACAGATACTACCAAAACAGCTGCAGGTGTTGATGATACTAGTGCAGGTGATGCTACCGAACTCAAGTGGGAGTTCGATGAGGACCTTGGCTGTTACTACGTGGCTTTTCCTGATGATCAGTAGTAGACTACGTGGCTTTTCCTGATGATCAGTAGTAGAGCCCAGTTGGGACGATCAGGGGTCTAGCATTTGGGGTTGTCTTCTTTTCTTTTGGATTTGTCCATAGTTAGACTATGTGTGTACTCTGACTGATGTATGATTTATTTGATCATTGTGTGACGTGGTGATTGTAAGTAAACTATCTATTTATCTATCCTTGTTCTTGTACATGGGATTGTGTGAAGATGACCCTTCTTGCGACAAAACCAACATGTGGTTATGCCTTTAAGTCATGCCTCGACACGTGGGAGATATAGCCGCATCTTGGGCGTTACATGGATGAGGCGAGTTCGACTAGGGAGTCCTTCTTCATCCTGCCCCAGAGCCTGTAGTGGTCATGGATTTCAACAAGGTTCTTGCAGGCCAAGCCCGTAACACTGAGCGCGTTTACATCGTAGGTGGTTTCCACCATGGCGAACTTGTAGTCGGTGTTGTTGACAAACCTGTTGAAATGGTCGCAAGGCTTTGTGGCCATGCAGTAGTGGTAGATGAGGACATGATGACGCATGCATAACTGGGCGATGGCAACCTTCTGATCTATGCCGAGACGACCGGCGGTATACTGGAGGTCGATGCCGACCACCTTGTACTTGTATCGAGCAAGCAACTACTCAACGTTGTTGATGTAGTCGTCCACCACGGCCGGGTCAATGGTGTACACCACTGAGAGATCCGTCTCCCTCGCGTGGGTCTGCACTCTATGCTCGCCGAACTCCATTGGAGCGCCGCTAGACATCCCCTCTCTATGTGTCGTCGTGGGTGTGCTTGTTGTGTTCTGGGGCGCGGTCGAAAGGTTGAAGAGACTAAGGTTATAATGGCCGCGGGAATTAAAGGGGAAGCTGAGCGGCCAGGAATATCGGCAGGCTCTGATCGAAGTTCTAATTTGTAGCGCGTAACTCCATTGTGCCACACATAACTGCATCATGTGGCAACGCGCGTGGGACAACCGCATGCATAGGGGGCCCCCGACGTGATCGTCCGCACGCCCAACCACTGGCAGAGAGCGTGCGGAGGGACGCGAGCAGAGCGCTCCACGGTCGCCTCAATGGCAATCAACCATATATATATATGTGCATATAGCAGTTGAACACGCAAGGAAAATTTGTCCACAAGACGAGCGCGCCGACGGACGCGAGCAGAGCGCTCCGCGGTGCCTAACGGCGAGCACAGCGTGCTGTGGCGCCTAACGGCGAGTGAGGGAGTCCTGGATTAGGGGGTGTTCGGGTAGCCGGACTATACCTTCGGTCGGACTCCTGGACTATGAAGATACAAGATTGAAGACTTCGTCCCGTGTCCGGATGGGACTTTCCTTAGCGTGGAAGGCAAGCTGGGCGATGCGGATATTCAAGATCTCCTACCATTGTAACCGACTCTGTGTAACCCTAACCCTATCCGGTGTCTATATAAACCGGAGGGTTGTAGTCTGTAGGCAATCAACTCCATACACAACAATCATACCATAGGCTAGCTTCTAGGGTTTAGCCTCCCTGATCTCGTGGTAGATCTACTCTTGTACTACCCATATCATCAATATTAATCAAGCAGGAGTAGGGTATTACCTCCATCGAGAGGGCCCGAACCTGGGTAAAACAAAGTGTCCCCTGTCTCCTGTTACCATCCGGCCTAGACGCACAGTTCGGGACCCCTACCCGAGATCCGCCGGTTTTGACACCGACATTGGTGCTTTCATTGAGAGTTCCTCTATGTCGTCGCCTTTAGGCCCGATGGCTCCTTTGATCATCAACGACGATGCGGTCCAGGGTGAGATTTTTCTCCCCGGACAGATCTTCGTCTTCGGCGGCTTCGCACTGCGGGCCAATTCACTTGGCCACCTGGAGCAGATCGAAAGCTACGACCCTGGCCATCAAGTCAGGTTTGGAAGCCTAAACTACACGGAATACATCCACGGAGATTTGATCTTCGACGGATTCGAGCCACAGCCAAGCGCGCCGCACTGTCTCGTGGGGCATGATCTAGCTTTGTCGCCGAACAGTACCCTGGAGGCCGCAAACGCACCGGCTCTGACCCTTAATTCGGAGCCAGCTGCGCTAATCGAGGGTGAGCGGTTGGACGTCACCTCGGGGGCTGTAATCTCAAAGGAGATCAAGCCAAACGCCTGCCCCGCACTCTGCACGGCCCGTGACTCCAAGGAGCCGGATTCCTCTCCGAACTCTGAACCCCTCGCGTCCCTGCCGATCGAACCCGATTGGGCGCCAATAATGGAGTTCACCACCGCGGACATCTTTCAGCACTCGCCCTTCGGTGACATCCTGAATTCTCTAAAGTCTCTCTCTTTATCAGGAGAGCCTTGGCCGGATTACGGGCGAGGATGGGATACGGACGATGAAGAAATTCAAAGCCCACCCACCACCCACTTGGTAGCCACTATCGACAATTTAAACGACATGCTCAACTGCGACTCTGGAGACATCGACAACATGGATGACGATGCAGGAGATACCGACGAACCAACGCCCATAGGGCATTGGACAGCCACCTCATCCCATGATGTGTACATGGTGGATACCCCTAAAGGAAGCGACAACGAGGAAAAAGGGGATGGGACGGGAGATCGACCCCCCGAAAAGCAATCAAAGCGTCGGCGTAAACGCAGACCCAAGCCCCGCCTTGACAAAAACCCAGCCATAGAGCAGGACGAGCCGGTAGATGACGAGCAGGCCTTAGAGCAACCGTCCGAATAGGGAAACATGGATAGAGAAACCGAACATCCATCCTCCGGCGAAAACGGCATTCCAGACAACCTCACGCCGAATAAACCTATGGAGCAGAAGAATCTCCATGAGAGACTCGTTGCAACTGCACGCAGCCTAAAAAGCAGAAGCGGAAGCTAAAAACAGCAAAAAATGCACTCCGAATTAGATGGAGCAAAGTAATCAATACCACAGATAAGTACGGCGGCAGTCGCCACACTGAAAGCTATCCGAAAAGAAAGCTACTGCCTGAATTCGACGAAGAGGCCCTAGAGCCCTCGCATTCAAAAAATGAAAAAGCCACACGGTCGGATAGACGACCCCATAAAGCGGCAAGCGACGCCGCACCTAAATCGGCATGCGACCCACTTAAGGATTCGCATAATGGCCCAGTCAGGTCCATCTATGGGCCAAGAAAGCAAGCTCTCGTAAGCAATGCTACGAAGCCATCATCAGAATCCGGCACACCCAAATACAGGGGCGCCGCACACCCCCTATGTTTCACCGATGAGGTCCTGGACTATGAATTCCTAGAGGGATTCAAACCCGTAAACATAGAGGCATATGATGGAACAACAGACCCTGGAGTCTGGATCGAGGATTATATCCTCCACATACACATGGCTAGAGGAGATGATCTCCACGCCATAAAATATCTACCCCTTAAGCTTAAAGGGCCAGCTCGACATTGGCTTAAAAGTCTTCCAGAAAACACAATTGGAAGCTGGGAAGAGCTCGAGGATGCTTTCCGAGCAAACTTTCAAGGGACCTATGTCCGTCCCCCGGATGCAGACGATCTTAGTTACATAACTCAACAACCCGGAGAATCAGCTCGGCAGTTCTGGAATAGATTCCTCACTAAAAAGAATCAGATAGTCGACTGTCGGGATGCCGAAGCCTTAGCAGCTTTCAGGCATAATGTCCGAGACGAATGGCTCGCCAGTCACCTCAGCCAAGAAAAGCCAAGAACAATGGCCGCACTAACAAGCCTCATGACCCGCTTTTGTGCAGGGGAGGACAGCTGGTTGGCAAGTTGCAGCCCCAGCAACCCAAGTACATCCGAAACTAGGGATGGAAACGGAAAACCGCGACGCAACAAGGACCGTCACTGGACTAAGGACAAAAATCCAAAGAGCACGGCAGTCAATGCTAGATTCAAAGGCTCACGACAAAATCAGGAAAAATCGCCCCCCTAGGATAACAGGGACGATCCATCCAACCTAAATAAAATCCTGGACAGGATATGTCAGATACACAGTACTCCCCGGAAGCCTGCTAACCATACCCACAGAGACTGTTGGGTTTTCAAACAATCCGGCAGACTCAATGCCGAACACAAGGGGCTCGACACACCAAGCGAAGACGAGGACGAACCCCAAAAGCAGAGCACCAGGAAACAAAAGAACTTCCCACAAGAAGTAAAAACAGTGAATTCACTTCACATAACAAAACGTGCGGCACCCGTAAAGGTACGCACCACACGGCCCATCCCCAAAGGGTCCCGCCACTGGTTGTCAAAACCGATCATCTTCGATCAGCTAGATTATTCTAGGAATATCAAGAATGTAGACTGGACTGCCTTGATACTCGATCCAATAATTGGCGGACTCCAGTTTTCAAATGTCCTTATGGACGGCGGCAGTGGACAAAACCTGATATATCAGGACACAATCCAGCACATGGGGATAAACCCAGCAAAAATCCACTGCAGCAGAACCTCCTTTCAAGGGGTAATACCTGGTCCGGACACCCATTGTACGGGTTTTCTCCGGCTCACAGTCACATTCGGCTCTGCCGATAACCCCCGCCGCGAAAAGCTGACCTTCCATATCGTCCCATTTTCAAGTCGTTATCAAGCACACTGGGACGCGAAGCTTTCGCTCGCTTCAACGCAATACCGCATTATGCATCTCTTACACTTACAATGCCCGGTCCACGAGGCATCATCTCTTTGAAGGGGAAGCACTAAAGTGCGCCTCCCCAAGCGGAGGACTGTGCGGCCGCTTTGACAGCCCCACAGCAAAACGGCCTCACCGGCCAGAAAACTTCGAAATGGGTCATTAAAGACCACGAACACGGATAGACGAGTTCGGTGCAAAATCATCATTGATGCAGGCCTAGAAGCCATATACCCCCGCACTAGGGGCTCCACACATATACAATAAGAGACTAATATATCTTACTTTATACTTTGTTTATTTTAAACTTTTTTCGGCACGACCCATTTTCAACTTAGTTCCTCTCTTTTACAGATGAACGTCGTGTGGCGCCCGTCCAGGATACGGCACAACGGAGACACAGGCGCAGACATGCAGTAGGGACCCGTCCTAAAGGATTCTTTTTAGATTAAGACCCTGCGTAAACCTTTTTTACTGTCTCTTGTTGCTACACATCCCCTGGTTTTTTCTTTCTGATATAACCAAGGAGGAGGCTGGCGTCTTGGCATGTGGCCACGTCAGAATTTTTGCACGTACCTGGACACCAGGGGCTTTTTTAATAAAGAGTGTCGTTTCGCCCGCACTCATAAAGACCGAACACCTTAGGGAGTGTTCGGCGTCGCGAGTTTTGGCATTATATGCATCAGCTCCGAATCATGTCTTTGGTCAAATGTTGGGTTGCCCGGCTCCTGAGTTCGGCTACCTTACGTTCCGCTCTATCGGCTAAGGTAGCACCAGGAGAACTACTGCGATTGTGCCCCCGGTTCGGCCAGGGCGAGCACCTCAGTAGAGAAAGCCGAAAACTGACTGTCATGATGCAGCGTGAGACTGGTCAGCCACTCGATGACCTATCGGAATCTATCAGATTCCTCTGCTTTAACGAAGGGCCGCTTCCCGGTCACGCACACACGCGCCTCGAATTCGGACAAGCGCAGTTGCCACCAAGGAGCTACCTAAAGAGTCTCATTGTAAAACACCTATGGCTAAGTGAAAGTGTTAAAGCATTATAGTCTGGTTGCCTGGCCCGCTGCGCTATCACCTCCTTTATAGGACCAAGACGTTGGGTTAAGTGTGAAAATGCGCCTTCTGCGAGCACCCCCGCACTATGTGCATGGGGGCTGAAGCCAACGACTGCCATCTTTCAGATTCTGTACATATATATATATATATATATATATATATATATATATATATATATATATATATCTTAAAACGGCCGCATAGAAGGTGTTCACAATACTTGAAGGCACAAGTATAAAAAAAGGCCACTACAGTTTATCAAAATACTACTTTTCAATTACATATGCTATCATAACATAGCATCTTTCGAGCACTGCGTCTCTATTACACGAGTGCCTTCAAGGAGTTCCTGAAAATAGTGCTCGGAAGGTACTCGGCTTTTGTCCGAATCTCGGGATGCAACAACAATGGTCTCCATCTCTGCCCAGTATGTCTTAACACGGGCAAGAGCCATCCGTGCGCCCTCTATGCATGCTGACCTCTTCATTGCATTAATAAGCGGCACCGCGTCAAGGAATTGTTGCACCAAGCTGAAATAACTCTTCGGCTCCGATCTCCCAGTCCACAGATGACCCATGACGTACTTCATGGCGAGTCCGGACAATCTATTCAGCTCGGCCCATTGAGCTAGGCGATCGTCCACTGCCAGTGGACGCTCTGGATTGTGGAACTGTGACCAGAAAAGCTTTTCCACTTCACGATGTTTTAGATCTCGAAAGTGTTCGGTCGCATAAGCAGCACTTGCTGCCAAATCCAGATAGGTGTCCTCCACACTCCACATCCGGTCCAACGGAGCAAACTTCGGATCACAAAACTTCCTCCGCAGCATAAAGGGCTTTCCAGCCGCAATCTGTTCGGCCTGACGCAGCCCGTCCTTCGCAGCTCTCATCGCAGAGCGAGCATCCTTGGCATCGGCAATGACCTTCTCTAAATCCGTTTGTCTCACCCAGTCTTCTTTCTCAAGAAGTTTGCAACGGTCTGCAGCGCTCTTTAACTTCTCGGCCATCTCGGCCATCTCTTCTTTGCTTCGGCAGTGAGCAGCCTGTTCGGCTCTCAGCTCTTCAAGGGCCTTCTCGGCAGCCGCATCGCTTTTTCTGGCTTGCTCCTTAGCTCGGGCAAGTTCTGCCCTAAGATTCTCCACGGCGGCCGTACCATCTGCGTCAAGCACACACATTGTAATACACTGGCATGAAGCTCCTCTTACCTGATGCCGCCCAAAGAATTAAATACCTTGAGCCTCATCAAGCCGCTTGTTGACAAGCGCGATGTCGGCATCTGCCACGTCCAGTTGCCGCTTTAGTTCAGCCACATCATCAGTTTGGCTTGATTCCGGACACCTCGCCACCTACATTCAAAGGCGACATCTTAGACCTGGGATTATGATCCTCTGCGTGCCGTCATTTCTTGACACCGCGCAGAGTCTCAGGGGCTACTATCTACACAGGGCGCATCTTACTTATGCGCAACTGACAAAAGTGTACATTATCTAACGTACCTCAAAACCCGTCACTAAACTTTTGACGGCCTCATGCAATCCGCTTTCTGCGGATGAAATCCTTTCAATCACCGTGACCATCAATGCACGATGCTCTTCTGAGATAGAAGCTCACCCCAGCAGAATCCTTAGTTCCTCTGGCCGAGCACCAGACGGTGCCAGACTTGTCCTATGGCCTCTTTCGAAGGCCGGACGCGGAGAGCCTCGGGGGGGCACATAGCTATCTTCCGCCCCTACCGGATTCGGAGAAACCCTCCGCGACGACACCTCAGGGTCGCCCGCCTCGCTGGGCGGCACGGCAGGGGGAGGTGTTCCGCTCTCCATCATCTCCGGAAGAAGATCCCCCGAAGACGAGCTCTGCTGCGAAGGGCTGAGGTCCGATCTACAAGGTAAAATTTCGGTTAATCTTCTCAGATATAAAATCAAGGATTTCTCTCATCCCTCAAAAGGAAAATCTTTTCTACACTTATGGCTCGCTGGAGGGCTGATCCCCTTGAGGGCGTAATCCGGCCAAGGAACTCCCTGGCGTCGGACCCTCTGACGAGGATTTTCTCCCCCGTTTTGAGGCCATGGTTTCCGGGTCGTCAGAGGCGGCTCTCTTGTTCCCCTTAGGAGAGGAATTGTCGGTTCCTCCCTTCGGAGCAGCCTCCTTCGAGGAGGCCATAGCTTCCTTGTCCTCCCCCTCCAAAGGCATTATCTCCAGCATCCTGACCAACATGGGATCCGGCCTGGTTTCAGGAAGGGGAGCCGGACACCTGATCAGCTTCGCCTTCGCTATCCACTCCTATTTAAAAGGACGGCTCTTTTAGGGGCAAGTTTATGACAATTATACGGATAGAAGGTCCGGGCGCAGGGTTGCTTACTTGAGTATCCGGCCGATGGCAGCTTAGGCCTGCGTCCTTGGTTAAATCCGGACACATCTCTTGTGATCCGAAGAACATTCTATACATCTCCGCGGGCGTTGCGCCCATAAAATTCTGGAGAGCTCGCGGTCCCTCTGGATTAAACTCCCACAGGCGAAGGGGCGACGTTTGCCGGGCAATATTCGGCGAATCAGCATGACCTGCGTCACCTTGAGCAAACTAAGGTCTCCTTCCAAGAGATCCTTAATTCGGCCCTGTAACAGGGGCACATCTTTGGGCAAACCCCAATCTAATCCTTTGTTGACCCAAGACGCTAGCTGTGATGGGGGACCCAAGCGAAAGGCAGGAGGCGCCGCCCACTTGGTGCTCCTGGGAGCGGTGATATAGAACCATTCTCGTTGCCACAAGCCAAGCTCTTCTTGAAAGGAGCCCTCGGGCCATGGAGCATCAGCATTCTTACTTATGATAGCGCCTCCGCACTCTGCGTGCCGCCCCTCGATCATCTTCGGCTCCAATCCAAAAGTCTTGAGCCATAATCCGAAGTGAGGAGTAACACGGAGGAACGCTTCGCACACAATGATGAATGAGGAAATATGGAGGATGGACTCCGGAGCTAAGTCATGAAATTCCAGCCCGTAGTAAAACAGCAACCCCCTCACGAAGGGATCCATCGGGAAGCCTAACCCCCGAAGGAAGTGAGACATGAACACTACGCTCTCATCGGGCTGGGGACTGGGAATAGCCTGCCCTTGAGCAGGCAACCTATGCGGAATTTCGGCGGTCAAGAACTTAGCCTCTCTCAACTTTAGCATGTCCTCCTCTGTGACGGAGGAGGGCATCCATCGGCCTTGAAGGTCGGAACCGGACATTGTCGAAGGTCCGAAGCGCCTGGAATCTGGAGCCTGGGGGTGTTGGAACTCGAGGCAATGGGCGAACTCGTTTGAGATTGGAAAAAGGAGTAAGGCCTTGGTCTCTTTATAAGAGGTTGAATACCAGGAGCCCTCCCCATAACCGTTTGGGACTCGCCTTTAATCGAGAAAACATGCTAACGGGCACGATTGGGTTACCCACGTCCGTATTGATGAGAATCCCGTAAAAAGGGCACATGATCTCTGCTTTGACAAGACGTGCCAAGGAAACCGCCTCGCAAAACATGCTGAGGTGGAAAAGTAAAAACGATTTGAGTAAAGGACTTGGCTGTAGTGTGATGGCGCACTACAGAATACATCAGCAGATTTGATTTGTGACAATATTATTCTCTTTGTGGCAATATGTGGAAACTTATTTTGCAGAACTGGACACTACTCTTGGTGTTTATAAATCTTCTATGAAGGACTTGGAGGAGGAACCCGCCTTGCAATGCCGAAGACTTGCGTGCCGGGCTCGTCATCATTAAAGCCTGGTTCAGGGGCTACTGAGGGAGTCCTGGATTAGGGGGTGTTCGGGTAGCCGGACTATACCTTCGGCCGGAGTCCTGGACTATGAAGATACAAGATTGAAGACTTCGTCCTGTGTCCGGATGGGACTTTCCTTGGCATGGAAGGCAAGCTGGGCGATGCGGATATTCAAGATCTCCTACCATTGTAACCGACTCTGTGTAACCCTAACCCTATCCGGTGTCTATATAAACCGGAGGGTTGTAGTCCGTAGGCAATCAACTCCATACACAACAATCATACCATAGGCTAGCTTCTAGGGTTTAGCCTCCTTGATCTCGTGGTAGATCTACTCTTGTACTACCCATATCATCAATATTAATCAAGCAGGAGTAGGCTATTACCTCCATCGAGAGGGCCCGAACCTGGGTAAAACAAAGTGTCCCCTGTCTCCTGTTACCATCCGGCCTAGACACACAGTTCGGGACCCCCTACCCGAGATCCGCCGGTTTTGACACCGACAGCGAGCAGAGCTTGCCGAGGGACGCGAGCAGAGACCGGCATAGTGACACATGGCAAAGAAGACGAACTATGCAAGCGATGTCATAGACATCAATCACGAATCAAATTAGAGTTGTGTGTGCGATACGTGGCATATAGTTGATCTATTCAAGCTGTTTGTGATGGAATAAGCCATGTGTGTTGCGGGCAAACGCTTGCTGGTATATACCCTTAAATTTAACCAAAAAAGTGTTAATGCCTGTTACAAAAATTGTATAGCTGGAAACTATGTTCAAATACGACTCCAACGATATAATCTTTGGCGACATGCATTTGTATTTTATTAGTTAAATCCTACTTATAAACCAGGACGGGGGTATAGTAGGTAATTAAATCGCAAACGTTTTTTGTATTAACCGTATGTGTATGTGTCCTTTCGTCCTCCTCTCGCACATCTTGTCACCCCACTGCCGCACACGGCTTACAGCGCAAGCTTTCGCAGCGCGCGGGGGCGTTCTTTTGGCTAAACGGTAGCTCAAAGTGGCACCAATGAATCATTGGTGAGCCCGTTCCCGTGCAACCTCGCAGGTTCCCGCCCAACTCGGTGAAATCCCCCAAAATCCCTATGCTTATCTGGGTGTTCTAACTAAAACGTTTGCGACGAGTGTTTTATATTTAAAAACCGTATTAAACTGCGGCTTGGGCGCCACTAATGTAGACGGTGTAAGCAAGGCGGGCGGCCATGGAAGTCAAAGGGCTCCCTTCCCGGTGAGTCTATGCGGCGTACAGCTCGCACGCTTCCCGGTGAGCCTTCGCATTGGAGTACAGCTCGCACGCCTTCCGTTTAGTCAAGCACGCAAGCACTTGTCCGCATGGCACCTCCTAGCCATTAAAAGAGTGAGGCATGGCGTCACGTGAATGGTCAATAGAACGCACACAATTTAAATTATATAAAATGTTTGAGATGTTACAGTGGCAGCTATTTGTTTCAAAATGCCTTTGTTGGTTGTCATTCGAGTGCGCCTTCTCTCAAAATGGACAAGAAAAATACCATAGCATGTCGGGTGCCATTCCATTATAGCATGCCAAGTTTCATGAATTTTAGACGAGTTTGGGATTTACTAGAATTTAAAAACAAAGTATCTCAACATTTTGCCGGCAATCAACAGCGCCCTGGTGTTTGAAATTCATTCCCATTTCTTGCATGGGACCTAAGCATGCGCCGAAGGACACAGATTTGATTTTTCAACCAATTTATATGCACTGGAGCTTGTGCATGTAGTTCAAATTTGAATTATGCACATGAAATGCCTAGAAAACCAAGTTAATGTATAAAAATGTCCAAATGAACCCCGAAAAATTCCAAAATTAAACACAACACTACTGTTGTTCTATGTTGACACTAGAAATTTTTTGAAAGCAATAAGAGGCAACAGATATCATTTCGTCCCCAAAGGTGGCACGTTCCCTACCGAAACCATCACGCTTGTTGTGAGAAGCTCTGGTTTGTGAGAAGCTTATACCCAAACCTGCCCCAAATAGGACAAAAAATTTACCACGGCATGTTGATGCCGCTCCATGATAGCATGCCAAGTTACATGAATTTCAGATGAGTTTTGGATTTACTATAATTTGAAAACCACGTATCTCAATGTTTGCGGTCGAGTGACAGTGACAGTGTGTTTGAAATTCATTCACATTTCTTGCATGGGACCTGAGCATGCAACCAAGGACACAGATTTGTTTTTTCAACCAGTTTATATGCATTGGAGCTTGTGCATGTAGTTCAAATTTGAATTATGCGCATAAAATGCTTGGAAATTTTAGTTAATGTATAAAAATGTCCAAATGCACCCCGAAAAATTTCAAAATTAAACACAATACTCCTGTTGTTCTATGTTGACACTAGAAATTTTTTGAAAGCAATAAGAGGCAACAGATATCGTTTCGTCCCCAAAGGTGGCACGTTCCCTACTGAAACCATCACGCTTGTCGTGAGAAGCTCTGGTTTGTGAGAAGCTTATACCCAAACCTGCCCCAAATGGGACAAGTTTTTTACCACGGCGTGTTGATGCCCCTTCATGATAGCATGCCAAGTTTCATGAATTTCAAGCGAGTTTTGGATTTACTAGAATTTAAAAACCAGGTATCTCAATGTTTGCGGCCGAGTGACGGTGGCACGGTGTTTGAAATTCATTCTCATTTCTTGCATGGGACCTAAGCATGCAACCAAGGACACATATTTGATTTTTTTCAATCAATTTATATGCACTAGAGAGTGTGCATGTAGTTCAAATTTTAATCATGCACATAAAATGCCTGGAAAACCCGGTTAATGTATTAAAATGTCCAAACGAACCCCGAAAAATCCCGAAATTGAACACAACACTCTTGTTGTTCTAAGTTGGCACTAGAAATTTTTTGAAAGAAATAAGAGGCAACGGATATCATTTCGTCCCCAAAGGTGGCACGTTCCCTACTGAAACCATCACGCTTGTTGTGAGAAGCTCTGGTTGGTGAGAAGCTTATACCCAAGCCGGCCCCAAATGGGACAAAAATTTTACCACGGCATGTTTATGCCGCTCCATGATAGCATGCCAAGTTTCATGAATTTCAGACGAGTTTTGGATCTACTAGAATTTAAAAACCAGGCATCTCAATGTTTGCGGCCGAGTGATGGTGGCAGGGTATTTGAAATTCATTCCCATTTCTTGCATGTGACCTAAGCATGCAACCAAGGACACATATTTGATTTTTCAACCAGTTTATATGCACTGGAGAATGTGCATGTAGTTCAAATTCGAATTATGCGCATGAAATGCCTGGAAAACCCAGTTAATGTATAAAAATGTCCAAACGGACCCCAAAAATTCCAAAATTAAACACAACACTCTTGTTGTTCTATGTTGACACTAGAAATTTTTTGAAAGCAATAAGAGGCAACAGATATCGTTTCGTCCCCAAAGGCGGCACGTCCCCTACCGAAACAATGACGCTTGTTGTGAGAAGCTTATACACAAACCTGCCTCAAATGGGACAAATTTTTTTACCCCGGCATGTTGATGCCGCTCCATGATAGCATGCCAAGTTTCATGAATTCAAGACGAGTTTTGGATTTACTAGAATTTCAAAACCAGGTATCTTAATGTTTGCGGCCGTGTGACGGTGGCAGGGTGTTTGAAATTCATTCCCATTTCTTGCATGGGACCTAAGCATGCAACCAAGGACACATATTTGATTTTTTAACCAGTTTATATGCATTGGAGAATGTGCATGTAGTTCAAATTTGAATTATGCAGATAAAATGCCTGGTAAACCCAGTTAATGTATAAAAATGTCCAAACGAACCCCAAAAAATTCCAAAATTAAACACAACACTCCTCTTGTTCTATGTTGACACTCGAAAATTTTTGAAAGCAATAAGAGGGAATGGATATCGTTTCGTCCCCAAAGGTGGCACGTTCCCTACCGAAACCATCACGCTTGTTGTGAGAAGCTCTGGTTTGTGAGAAGCTTATATCCAAACTTGCACCAAATGGGACAAAAATTTTACCATGGCATGTTGATGTCTCTCCATGATAGCATGCCAAGTTTCATGAATTTCAAACGAATTTTGGATTTACTAGAATTCAAAACCAGGTATCTCAATGTGTGCGGCCGAGTGACGGTGGCAGGTGTGTGACATTCATTCCCATTTCTTGCATGGGACCTAAGCATGCAACCAAGGACACAGATTTGATTTTTCAACCCGTTTATATGCACTAGAGCATGTGCATGTAGTTCAAATTTGAATTATGCACCTGAAATGCTTACAAAACCAAGTTAATGTATAAAAACATCCAAACGAACCCTGAATATTTCCAATTTTTTTACGACACGCCTATAGTTGCATGTTCACTGCAGATAAAAGTTCTAGCAATTCAAACACCATCCTTTGGAGCTGTGACCCCATTACGTAATTCAAATCAAGAAGATAAATCAAGTAGATCGCACGTAGATTATTATCACCAACCGTGTGAGATGCAGCACAAAAGATGTTGGAGCACCATCGGTGTATAGTACGCCTATGTCTTACACGAGAAGGTGTGTCGGCTACAGTCCACAGTCGGCGTGTCAAGCACACTAGCTCACTCCCCAAATATCATTTCACTATTCATTCATCGCTGGTGAAAGATGGGGACGTGGACCCACGTCATGAGGGCAACTTCGGCGGCCCACTCCGGCGAGAGTGTAGCCGCAGCCGCCAGGCGCATGCTAACAGGCTTCGTGAGGGCGACCACAGTCTGCGTCCAGGCGGCCAAGGCAGCCCAAACGGCCATTGTTGCTTCTTAGGCGGCGGCAGCAGCATCTGCCTCGGGGATAGCAACTGGCGAGAGCGGCACATCAGTTGTTCGTTCCGCAGTGGCGGCCTTAGCCCTGATGGAGGCCGCCCACTACCATGTCGAGGCCGTCCACAACCATCTCGTGGCGGTTACCGCACAAATCGAATGAAACTTCTTCGACAACGGTCGGCAACCCATGGCCAAAGAGTTGGCAATCGCCAAGAGAGTTCGAGCAGCCTTCCGTTCCTGCGTGACATACCTTGCCACGGCGGAGCCCGCCAGAGCCCAAATTGCGGCCGCCCACGCCCAGCTCGTGGCGGCCTATTCCAACGATATGGCGGACTCCCCAGGAGACCCTTCCCCAGGAGATCGTCGGGCGCGAGCTGGACATGGAGGCGACGGCGGAGATTGACAAGCACCAGTCGTAGTAGTACTCATTGTTTTGTTTAATTAAGAGCGCCGGTCTTCAATTTGTTAGAGTAATGTTTAGGTCATCTAGCTCTGTTTAATTGTTGAACTTGCTCGATTAAGAAGTGTGGGTGTGTTGTAGTCTCCTTTGTGTACCCAAATTATGCAATGACGTGGATGACCACTGTAACTAGGGAAATTCGAACCAAAATTTTTGATGTAAAAACTCAACACATACGGGTTAAGGTATTTGAATCGTTTGTGATGTTCACATATCCTACAAAGTTCTGAATAAGGGACCGTGTCTGATGACACTTTGTGCGCCAGTTTTTTCGCTGAAGCGATTTCAAATTTTTGGCTTCCACGGAAATATCTACCTCCCCGCCCCCTCCCCCTTACCAAAAGCCACATTTCCCCTGTTTCCGGCTTCCTTTCCAAGTTGAAACCTTCACTCCTTGTTTGCAGCGCCGCCTCCTCGCCAGTGACCCTCCTCCATCCTGCTCGGCCTCGCCTATCTAGGCAGGTAATCCACACCCGACCCCCATCCTCCTTCTCCTTCCACATCCCGCATGCCCCGACCGCCGGTGAGACACCTTCCACCCAAATCACTGACCCCTCCACCAAATAAGCGCCGCCCTAAGCCATGGTGCGTGCAGTATAGCTAGGATCCCAAGGACCATTTGGCAGCGGAGAAGCAAATCGTGACCGGACGCGCGGATGAGGTCGTGATGACTGCCATTCATGTCGACCCC
The DNA here is from genome assembly GCF_018294505.1 of Triticum aestivum. Taxonomy (NCBI): domain Eukaryota; kingdom Viridiplantae; phylum Streptophyta; class Magnoliopsida; order Poales; family Poaceae; genus Triticum; species Triticum aestivum. The sequence goes on along the minus strand of NC_057797.1, from coordinate 180,626,307 downwards.
TAGATCTTGGAGGAGCACCTCGCCGTCGAGGCCACCGTCGATGCCTCGCGCGCCGATGATGCGACACGTTTGGCTGTTTGGTTCAATTCTGCAATGCGATGTTCAATTGTTGTGGGTGCATTCTATTATTGGATACCATGTGAGGAATAAATTGAATTTGGCTGTAGTAAATACATGAGAAAAAATACAATTGCTATATTTACAAGTTGTTAAGCATGCTTAGTTTGGTTAACTGTCTAATCTTCTATTAGGAGTATGTTATATTATGCAACGTGGTGCTTAGTTAATGTTTGGTTCATTTGTTGTGGTGTTGAGCTAACTGCTTGGTTCAATTCTGCAATGCGATGTCCAATTGTCGTGGGTAGAATTTTGTATTGTTGTGCATGTGAGGAATAAATCGAATATGGCTGCACTTAATACATGAGAAACATATACAAGTGCTATATTTCCTAATTCTTAATCATGCTTGGTTTGGATAAATGGGTTTTCCATGTGGCTTGAATTAATCTGATGAATCTGCAATGTGCTTATTTTTCATCAACATATTTTACGGATAGCATGTGAACCCTTACTTAACCTGATGACTAACTACCTTATATGTGTTGCAGGGGAAAATGGGAAGCACTGAGGTTTACAATCAAGGTTAGCACGTGCATGGTCCGTTGTCTAATAGCACATTATTGTGCAATTGCAGGAACCATTCTAATATTTAGGTTTTTAACAATTTGGTCTTGCACATGTAGGTCCTGCTGTCAGAGGTTTTGACACACTCTTTGACCCTTTTTGCATATGGGGAAATGAGTTGTCCATGAATATCAGTCAAGTCAAGAAACTCAAAAAGATTGTTAGGATAAAGAAATTAGCGAAAAAATAACAAGATCTTTGTCTACACAATGAAGAAGTCATCAGTTCACTACAGGATGGTACTAACTATTATACATTGCCTTTTTTATTCCTTTGCCCCATTTCCAATATAGAGAAGATATTTATGCACATCCTTGTTTTCAGGCCTTTCCAAAGCAGTTCACTGATGATTACCTCTCAAACCACCTCTATGTCCAGGAGGCGAGGAAGGTTTTCATACAACACCCACAGTTCAATATTGAAGTGTTCCTGAAGAGGACGAAGGACTGACGGTCAATCATCCATAGGCACTGGCCTAAAGTTACAAAGACCTTCAACATGAATGAAGGCTCAATATTCACCTTTCGCTTCAGCAGTTTTCTAGATGAGATGCATCTATCTATATACCGTCTATCATGCTAATTTCACAAGGTTCTACATGTTGCATGTGAAACTTGGTGCTGTTGTAGTTGTGTAATGGGGTAGCTGAGTGCTGAAGCTATATCATGTTGTACTCTGATGTATTTCAATTATGAAATTCTGCTCCTTAATATGGAAATGAAATATATTATGTGCTTAATATGAATGTTAATTAGATTAATAAATGGATTATTAATAATAGGACAATTAGCCTGCTCATGGCAAATTAGCCTGCTAATTGGGTTTTGCTATTGCAAACGGTTATTGAAAAAATACCGTGGGCGATGACCTCAGGCAACGCACACAGTTTCTAGGAATAAACCGTGTTGGATCAATGAACAATCACACACGACTTTCTCTTAAAAACTATTTGCATTAGGCCACCTTGCGCAAACATTTACCACATAAAAACTGTGTGTGATGGACAGCCTTTGCCACACAGTTTCTTCTATGGACCATGTGTGACACATTCAATAACGCAAATGATTTAACGGGAAAAATTGTGTGTGATGTACCTGTGAACGGAAACGTTTTCCTTGGAGCGACTGTGTGCGATGTACATACAAACGGAAACATTTAGTGGGGACTAACTGTGTGGGATGTACTTGCGACCAGAAACAATTTCGCCTATATAATTGTATTTTTTTAGTTCTATTGTACATATTTCCATATTTGAGCGCTCACCAGTTGCACACGACCTCATTTTGCCGAGCGTGTGTGCCAGGAGGGCATATCCCAGACGGTTTCTGGGTCGTGTGGGAAGGACCCCCCCCTATCGCCCACACTCACTAGGCGACGGTTCCAAATGTCATCGTGGAAAGGGGTTAAAACCGTTTCTAGCACCTCGCTGTACTAGTGATGTCATTCCAAGGATTTACTGCGGCTACCTGGTTGACTTCGGCAAGGTCGCGCAATGCCCTTGTTAGAAGAAAAGGTTTCGAAGACCGTAAAAAAGTTGAGCTCGGCATCTTCCGAAGAGTGCCTCTCTGAGGGAATGCTGGTGAGGATGGCCTCACCGCTCTTAGCCACCTACCGGAGTACCCTACATGCCCGAAGGCTATGTGTTGGTTCGGTATTCGGTGTTGTGTGTATCTGACAAGGTTTATTGAGCAGGTCGTCAAAGACAGTTATGTGTCCCGTAAAGGGCTTCACTTTTTTGTCCATGGTATGATGATCAGGTTCCCCATAAGGGTGCATCCTTTTTATCCATCCGGTGGGCTGCTTGAAGGCAGGAGGTTCCCACCGTGCTGTTTGTGCCCTCCAGGTGCTTTCCATTGCACTGTACTTTTGTATGATGTGTGCCAGATCTGCAAAGTGCAGTATGAGGCGGCGGTTGAGGGCGTTAAGGATTCCCTCATCCGTACAATTGCGGCAAAATATTGAAACTGCATCGTCGTCACGGCAGTCCTTGATCCTGTTTCTGACAAGGAGGAACCTGGCCCAAAAGTGGTGGACTGTTTCCTCAGGTTGCTACCGCATGTACATTAGGTCGCATACGTTTGGAGGACCTGAATTGTTTGGGGAATATTGCTTGGGGTGGGTGGGCGGGCTAAAATCTGAATCCTGGCCCATTATTGCATCCGAAGTTTGAAGAATTTGCGAAGTCACTGACCTAGTGTCCGGAGCGTCCTGGCGGTCTTCGAGCTCTATGTTCGGAGGACATGAGGTCTCTTCCCAAAGATGGGTATCCAGCTTGTAGGACTCAGAAATTCGAACATAGCTTGTTCTTAACTTAGGGGGAGAAGTATCATTGGCTTGTTCCTCCACGACCGCTACCCGATGAGTGACCGGCGGGGACCTGATTTCCCTCTAATCGGGTTTAATACCAATCCGACCATAGTCTGTTGCTACTCCCAGGGCGGCGATGCGATAAAGTAGCTCGTTTAAGGACGAGACATTTGTTGGATCCATCTTTTCGGGGTGCTCAAGGCCGATGTGAAGGCGATGTTTAGCGATCTCGAGGGCTGCCCTTGGCTTAAAGGCTGCACAGGCGCCCATGGTCAAACCGCCGAGCTGGAGGAGCTGTCCCGGAGCTAGGGTCTCTCCAGAGGTAATATTGTCGTTAATGACAAGGCGAGCCCTTGATCCCACTGTGGACGGCACAGTGGAACTCTCAATGAAAGCACCAATGTCGGTGTCAAAACCGGCCGATCTCGGGTAAGGGGTCCCGAACTGTGCGTCTGAGGATCAAAGGTAACAGCAGACAAGGGAGACACGATGTTTACCCAGGTTCGGGCCCTCTTAATGGAGGTAAAACCCTACGTCCTTCTTGATTGTATTTGATGAGTATAGGGGTTACAAGAGTTGATCTACCTCGAGATCATAATGGCTAAACCCTAGATGTCTAGTCTATATGATTCATGTTAGCCTCTACGGACTAAACCCTCCGGTTTATATAGACACCGGAGGGGCCTAGGGTTGTACAGAGTCGGTTTACAAAGAAAGGAAACTACACATACAGGCATTAAGCTTGCCATCCACACCAAGGAGAGTCCCACCCGGACACGGGGGAAGGTCTTATATCTTGTATCTTCATGGCCCATCAGTCCGGCCCATGCTACACAGCTCGGACACCCAAGGACCCCATAATCCAGGACTCCCTCAACTGGGTCAATATGTTAGTCCCAAAAAACGATATAAAGTTGCTATAAAATGATTGTAAATCCAAGAATGATAATATAACAGCATGAATACTTCATAAATTATAGATACGTTGGAGGTGTATCAGTAAGCCACTAAAGAAACATCAAGACAAATATGCTCTCATTGAAAAAACTCTTTCATAGCACCCTTGGATAGATTAGTGCCATTATCAATAATGGTGCTGTGAGGGTAACCAAAGCGGAAGATCACCTTCTTAATGAATTGACCTGTTGTCGCCGCATCACACTTACTGACCGGCTCTGCCTCAACCCATTTGGTAAATTTATCAACCGCCACTAAGAGGGGGGGTCCTTTTTTCCTTAGACCATTTGAAAGGTCCAACCATATCTGGCCCCCAGACTGCAAACAGCCAAGTAATTGGAATCATCCTCAATTCTTAAGCCAACACATGAGCTCGTCTAGAAAATCTGCATCGGCATGAGTCGTCAACCAATAAAACCCACGATGAAAAGCTTTAGCCACAAGAGATTTAGAGCCGACGTGACGGCCAAAATCACCTTCATGAATTTCCCTTAGAATCTCATGACCCTCTTCAGGATAAATACAACACTGGAACACACCTTTGACACTGCATTGGTGTAACTCGCCATTAACAATGGTCATAGACTTAGATCGCCGGGTTATTTGCCTGGCCAAAGTTTCATCCTCATGTAACTCGCCTCGGGTCATATAATCCAAATAAGGAACTGTCCAATCAGGGGTGGCATGAAGAGCCTCCACCAACTATGCCTCTGGGTCAGGAACACCAAGATCTTCTTCAGAAGGCAACTTAACTGAAGGATTTTGCAGCACATAAGAAAAACATTAGGGGGCACCGGCTTACGCTGCGACCCAAGCTGGCTCAAAGCATCGGCCGCCTCATTTTTCCTTCGGTCCAAATGCTCCACCTGATAACCTTTGAGGTGGAGCAAAAGGATCAGGTGGGAAGCTTTGTTAAGGTCTGTGTAGTCCACACACATACGCCAAGTGCCATTTTTCTTAAGTACTAGCACCGGGTTCGCCAACCACTCAGGATGAAAAACTTCAATGATGAACCCCACTGCTAAGAGCCAGGCCACCTCTTCACCAATGGCCTTACGTCTCTCCTCATTAAAATGATGAAGCAATTGCTTGACCGGCTTAAACTTGGGATCAATATTGAGAGTGTGCTCAGCGAGTTCTCTCGGTACACTCGGCATGTCCGAAGGCTTCCATGCAAAGATGTCCCAGTTCTCACGGATGAACTCGATGAGCGCGCTTTCCTATTTTGGATCCATATTGACACTAATAGTGAATTGTTGACCTGAGTCACCAGGGGTAAAGTCAACCTGTTTGGTATCATCTACCGATTTAAACTTCAACAAAGGGTTGTGCTCTGTGGTTGGCTTCTTTAATGGAGTCATATCAGCCGGGTCGACATTGTCTTTATAAAACTTAAGCTCTTCTGTAGCACAAACAGACTCATAAGCAGCATCGCCTTCTTCACATTCCAAGGCTATCTTCCTGTCACCATGTATTGTGATGGTCCCCTTGCGACCCGGCATTTTAAGCTGCAGATACACATAACAAGGCCGTGCCATAAACTTGGCGTAAGCCGGCCGTCCAAACAGAGTGTGATAGGGGATTTTGATTTTAACCACTTCAAAATTGGAAGTCTTTGTCTTCTAGTCATACTCATTGCCAAAAGCCACTTCCAAAGCAATTTTACCAACTGGATATGACGACTTACCAGGCATTACTCCATGAAAGCCTGTAGATGATGGCTGCTACCTCTTTTAGCACTGCGTTGGTTTTCCCCGAAGAGGAAGGGATGATGCAGCAAAGTAGCGTAAGTATTTCCCTCAGTTTTGAGAACCAAGGTATCAATCCAGTAGGAGGCTATGCGCGAGTCCCTCGTACCTGCACAAAACAAATAAATCCTCGCAACCAACGCAAATAGGGGTTGTCAATCCCTATAGGGCCACTTACGAGAGTGAGATCTGATAGATATGATAAGATAATATTTTTGGTATTTTTATGATAAAGATGCAAAGTAAAATAAAGGCAAAATAAAATAGCAAAGTAAATAACTAAGTAGTAGGAGATTGATATGATAAAGATAGACCCGGGGGCCATAGGTTTCACTAGTGGCTTCTCTCGAGAGCATAAGTATTCTACGGTGGGTGAACAAATTACTGTTGAGCAATTGACAGAATTGAGCATAGTTATGAGAATATCTAGGTATGATCATGTATATAGGCATCACGTCCAAGGACAAGTAGACCGACTCCTGCCTGCATCTACTACTATTACTCCACTCATCGACCGCTATACAGCATGCATCTAGAGTATTAAGTTAAAAACAAAGTAACGCCTTAAGCAAGATGACATGATTTAGAGGGATAGACTCATGTAATATGAAGAAAACCCCATCTTGTTATCCTCGATGGCAACAATACAATACGTGCCTTGGTGCCCTTACTGTCACCGGGAAAGGACACCGCAAGATTCAACCCAAAGCTAAGCACTTCTCCCATTGCAAGAAAGATCAATCTAGTAGGCCAAACCAAACTGATAATTCAAAGCAACTTGCAAAGATAACCAATCATACATAAAAGAATTCAAAGAAGATTCAAATATTATTCATAGATAGACTTGATCATAAACCCACAATTCATCGGTCTCAACAAACACACCACAAAAAGAAGATTACATCGAATGGATCTCCACAAGAGAGGAGGAGAACATTGTATTGAGATCCAAAAAGAGAGAAGAAGCCATCTAGATACTAACTATGGACCCGAAGGTATGAAGTAAACTACTCACACTTCATCGGAGAGGCTATGGTGTTGATGTAGAAGCCCTCCGTGATCGATGCCCCCTCCGGCGGAGCTCCAGAACAGGCCCCAAGATGGGATCTCGTGGATACAGAAAGTTACGGCGGTGGAATTAGGGTTTTGGCTCTGTATCTGATTGTTTGGGGGTACGTGGGTATATATAGGAGGAAGAAGTACGTCGGTGGAGCAACAGGGGGCCCACGAGGG